>NC_030677.2:172398518-172591018 GCF_000004195.4 Xenopus tropicalis | reverse complement strand
GCCAATTTAAGTTAATTGGAGAAAATGAAGTCCAGGTTTACATAAAACCCAATTTAAATAAACATTTTCTAAGCCAGTCTAGAAGAAAACAACTATGTAGGCAAGTGGGCGTTCTGCAAGCCCTTAATGCTGTTTATTCCATTAGCTACACATAATTATCATTCACCAGTTCTCTACCTAGGTCAGTTTGCCAGGAAAGTGATGAAACAGCGTGATGTGATATAAAATAATTCACATTTATTTTACTGATGTATATTGTGATCTGTATGGCTCTGCAGTGAATAGAAAAATAACCCTGTGGAAGAAACAGGAAATAGAATGTGTTCATGCAGAGCAAATAAAGGTTAGTCTATCGCTGTCATAAACACCTACAAATGGATAGTAGTAATAATAATAGTAGCCAACACTGGGGAAAAGTAGGAGTTCATTTTTTTAATTGGGGTGAATCAACTGAATAGATTTGTGTGTATATTGTATTGGAACAAAAACATAAAAAATGTAGAAAAACTTGCATCTAGGGCAAAGATGCAATATAATTTCATTTGACCACTCTCCCAGCCCTATCCAGTTCTTGTGACAATTATTACCTTCTCCCACTCCCCACCCCTCCACCTCACTTGCCAGTGCGGCTACCCGCTTATGCCCCTACCCCCAAATAAACTTCATGTGCCATTACTGACACTCACGTGATACTGTTTGGCTTCTCTCCCTCTTATGTACTAGTTTTAGCTGGTCCCCTAAATCTTATTTGCCATCTCAGCTTTTGGTCAAGTACTGTAAGTGTATCAACGCACCACAGGTTCATGTACCGAATCTTGTTTTCCCCCAAGGTCATGTATAATTTTGCCAAGCTTATTTGCTGTATTTAACCTGTATTTCTCCTATATTTTCCCACCCCAAAACCATATGCCAGTGCTACCTTTCCCTCTCCAAGTTCATTTGGTAGCTCATAAAAATGGTGATTTTTATGTTAAGCACATTTGCTCATTGTGTGCAGTTGAGCAGACTCAGAGCACCTCTAGTTAATTCGGTTATTTATGCTTTTTCTGGTAAGAAAGGGACTAACAAAGAGAATTTTGAATCATTTGGTAGCTCATGAACTATTTCCAACCCCCAACATCATCAGTAAGCTGCGCAGTACTCTCCCTCTCCATATTTAAGTCTAATGGCTCTAAGTCTCTATGGCTCCAAAATGTAATGAACCTGTTTATATTAATATTTTGGGTCTCTTCTTTGGCTCTTACCTTTACCCAAGTTGCTAAATTCTTTGTTAAGATCAAAATCACAAATCCATGCATTTCAGCTGAAAATTCTTGCCTAATGCACAACTATTTCTAATTTCCAGCTGGCAGGCAGGAATCCAGTCATAGCAGCTGTCACAGGTAATTCCAAGTCAAACAAACTAGATTATGGCTCCCCTTTCATGATTCATTTGGCAGAAGAGAGAACATGATCCATGACCAGTCAGACCCTACCCTTTTAAGATAAATGTTATGTGTCTGCTTCACAAGATCTTAACATTACTGCTAGTTCCAGGTAATAATTCCCCAACTGGCTACAAGTTAGAAACAGGCTCCCCTTGAAGTTCAAAACACATGGACACTCAGGTAGGTTAATAACTGATTACAATAAGGGCCTTCATCCCAATTGAAACATAGCTAAAATGTTTAAAACTGAAATGCCTAAACACTGTATTGCTTTATGGGAAGAGGGTCTGATTCACTGAACCTTCTAGCATGGTAGGAACAGCCATGATTAAAGCAGAAAACTAAAGAGAATGGAACAAACAGAACCAATGAAAGTACTAAATACAGGGCACAGTTCATGCCCAGTAATGCAAGGACAGAGAACTAGGTAAGCCTGGGCAGAAGCAGTGCTGGCAAAGAACAAAAAAAAAAAAAAATCAATGCCAGGACTGACAAATAGCAAAATTATAAATTTTACACATTTGAGAGATTTCTAAAATGAAATATGAATATCAAATATAAATATCTAAGATGAATATTAATATCTAATAATATGAATATTTCATATGATGTAATATAATTATAATATATCTAATTGTAATATAAATATCTAAGATCTAACATGAATGAAGCAACCTCAGCTGTACAATCACAGATGATCCCACTGACCAGGCAAATGTACAGGTAAATCAGTTTCCATAGTAAAATAACCTATAGCATTAAATGTATTAACTTGTACTGGACTGGACTGGACTGACTGTTCAATCCATTCTCCCTTTCTATTTCTATTCAGTCCATTCTCCATTTCTATTTGGCTATTCAGTCCATTCTCCATTTCTATTTGGCTATTCAGTCCATTCTTCATTTCATTCACAGACAGCACAAAAAGAAAAAAAGCCTAAAAAATTACTGTAATTTCAGACAACAATAAAAGTAAATGTTTTACATTGCACAGTGGCGAACCATTATATTCTTTAGTTATGGGGAATTCAGGCAACTACTACTGAGCTGGGCATCCATTTCTTATTCTTTCTGCTAAACCCTCAAGTGAAATGAATGGAGATGGTCTTTATGTCTAACAACTTTTCTGCAGCTGTCAATAATTGGATTATATAGGAGTTATTAACAAGTTAACAAGTTATTGGTAGATCAAATGATCACCCAATCATGCTTCCAGGTATTATTTCATAAACAATATGAATATTTTAATGTTATTATGGCTGAAAAGGAATGTCTTCATATTTGATAAAAGCCATCACCAAAACATATTTATTACCAAACCAGACTTCCTGTGAAACCATTTTCTGGTTTAACTAAAGTATAAAAGTTTCATTGAATTATAAAATTAGCTTTCAGCCAACAAACTTCTGTATAATGTTTGGTCACTTAATAGACACAAAGCCTTTGATAGAAAGTAAAAAACTGTTCTTCAAATGGAGCATTAAAAGCAAGATGCAGACTGATCCCTGCTTTAGACTGATAGAAAATCAATAAACTATGTTCCTACTTAGTCTGGCATGGCGGGCAGGTAAAGCTGAACTGTACAAAGCCAATCATCCTCTCTTTTAGCACTGTGATTTTCTACTGCTAGGGTGGGTGACAGGATGAAGGAAATCCGTTGAGCCAAATGAGAAATTACACAAACTGCTGGGGGCTTGCCAGAAAAGGAACTGTATAGGCATGTCTTGACATCTATCCTTTCATATAAAATCCCTTTATTTACATGAATTGATTAATGTTGCGTAATTCTATTTAATATATGTATTATAGCTGAAAAAGGCTGTTAAAAATATTCACAGAATAAAATATACTGTATTTGAATGGGTTTACCTATGGTGATTGTCTTGTGAATAAGCTGTCCTGTTACAGGTTTGCCTGGCTCAGACTACATTTTGTTATGGTATATGGTGGCCTTCTCAAGCTTGAATTACATCCTTTTTTTCCATGGTTAACAGTAAAAAGTGAATTTCAACGTCAGTCTTTATAAGTCACCCTTGTCTTTCATCTTCTGGTGTAATACTTATCCCTTTTGTGAAGTGTTTGACAGTGTCAAAGATTTCATTATTTATTAGTCTTGCAGTCTGTCCAGATGGGGTTTCACCAGTTTCAGCTCAATAAATCCTGGCAAATTAAACTTTGATATCAAAAGCACTGGCAAAGTCTAAGTAGATGACATCCACTGCCATCCCAGAATCTAGGATCCTGCTCACCTCCTCATAAAAGGAAAATAAATTAGTCTTGCAAGATCTATAAAACCATGCTGGAACAAGCTCATAGTTTTGTGATTTGCAATGTATTCAAGTATCTTATCCCTTATTATACCTTCAAAAAGCTTTCCTACCACTGAAGTCAAAATAACAGGCCTATAGTTCTAAGGCTGAGAACACGATCCATTCAAAAGTTACCAAAAAAATGAAACAGGCATGGACAGCCAGTGTATGCCATCTCTTCTTTCACTTCAAACATATTAATAATGTGCATTTGCGGATATATTAGTCGATATATAACGGTAAAGATAAATCAATTTGACATAGTAATTATGAGTGTTTGAGATGGTACATAAAGTTGTATGGCGGCATAACATAGCTATGCCTTTCTAGATGAGAGGGAGGGGAATGTGGCTTAGGTCCATGAAAAGGCCACAAGGCCATAACCTAGCTTCAACCTAAATTCTATTAAATATTTTAACCTTCAGGGCAGACATCATCAGTGGCTGTGTTATTACATTTAAGAATATTGACTTTCCTTAAATTGGTGGCCATATGAAGAACTAATGTTGTTAATGGGATATAGCTACCAAGACTTTGATCAATAAAAAGCAGACCTTAGCATTAACATATAGATCAGTTTAGAAGTCAATTTGTATTATTGTGCAAAATGCACCATACCATCAACCACAAACATAATCCTTTTAAACATACAGTTCAACAGTAAATATGAATGAGTGTTCTTTTGTTTCTATTGTACACTACATGAAACAATAACACAGTACTTTCCCCATTATGTATCAAATAGAATACAACAGTTGATATTTAAAGTATAAATAGAATATTAAAAAATTGAAAATTAAAAAAAAATATTTCTTGTACATGAAACTTTTGAATGTGTTAAACGAAACAAATAAACTTGAAGGCAAAATTCAGGTAATCCTGGAAAGATCATTTTTTTCCACTGTGGTAGTGACCACCAAACCTGTCCTCCTTCTGTAACTATGTATGCTTTTGGGCTACCCAACCAATAACAATCATGCCCCTTTGCAGCTGGGTGGCTATCCACCAAATAAGGAGGGGAAAGGTTTGTTAAACACAGTGGAATTTGGGAAGGGAGTACATGCAAAGAAGAACAGAGCAAAATGACTTCATTGCTTGCTCAGACATAGTAGACTGTAGCTAAGGAAGCTTGCACTTTAGTTAGCATTACAATGCTAGTTTTAGTCCTACATCAGATCTTACATCAGGTTTTCCTCTATTTAGGCAAACTGATTATTTTCAAACTAAAAAGGTACAATTAAAATTGCTTCGCTGGACTCATTCAGAAGTCAATTTTATGGGTGGCTGCATCTGAAAATCAAAGCCATTACCTGTAAAACAGACAAAACGAAACTAGGAATGCGTGAGTGAGCTTTAACAGAAAGAAGGGCGCATTGGTGGCCACAATGCCATAAGGTGCTTCTGCAGAGTAACAGCGCACTAGTCAATCCTTTCTATTCCTACCAGACCTGTGAATATATTTGGTCATCCTTTACAGTTCAGTGCTGGTAGAACAGTGGAATCCTAGGATATCTATTGGCATGTCACCAATAAATGTAGAGTTGATATAGATATCTCTAGTTTGTTAATTGAGCAGCTCACAGTATAAAAATAAAATATAAGCAATAACGAGGAACCAATCGCTTTTTCTTGCATCTTTGAAATGTCAGCAGGTTTCATTTCTTTGGCAACATCATCCTTTCCTTTAAAGCAGTCCTGTTCATATCCATCTAATTAATGATTACATTCATGTATAATCAGATGCTCACATATATGGAAGATTAACCAAATGAAATGTGAAATTAAAGCTATAAAATGATAAACATCTCATTTATCTAAAGGACAATATTTTAAATACTATTCCCAGCCATTTATTCTAATATCTTAACTACAGAATAATGGCTTTTCACTGCAGTTGCAGATGTAGCGGAAATGCAGGAAAACAGGACCAAAAAATGTGTAATATCACTTTTACACTTAAAAATGATATTCTTGTATAAGCATGACATTCCCGTGGATGGCCAGTATTAAAAATTTCATCACATGTAAAAATATTTTCAGCCACTTTTTAACCCTATTATGTGCTAGAATTCTGGCAAACTTGCAGTTCAATTGCCCAGTGCCCATAGGTTATAATGGCTTTTAATGCATCGCATTTGGTAAATGTTTTTAGGCAAAACACCCTGATGGAAAATAAAAAGTAGTTTAGGCACAGGCATTTTCTTCAGAAAAATCATTGTGTAGACAAAAGAATCGCCCGGATAGCATTTTTTTTCTTATAAAAAGTGAAAAATAAATTAAAATGGTTACGTAATAAGTTTGCCCAGGTGCAGTAACCCATAGCAACCAATCAGCAGGTAGAATTTACTGGTCACCTGTTTAAAAGCAAACATCTTATTGGTTGCTATAAGTTACTACTACTGGGCAAACTTAGTGCCTTTTATTATATATGAGGGTAAATATATTATTTTTACTTCCAGTAAGAAAAGAAATTGAGCTTTTTGCATATGCCTTCTGTGTCTAAGGTGCAGAACAATAATGTTATTTGCCCTTGGCCACAAGGAGAACAATTTTGTAACTCAGATTTCACTGTATCACAGCCTAATGCTTAACCCAATCCTTCTGTTGCTTGCTCTGCAGCTTGTTGTAATACTAATGCAGGTGTAGAATAACCAATACGTTTATGACACTGGCATTATCTCTGATTTATTTAGTGCAAGACATTTGTGTGTGTAGGTGGCACAAACAAAGGGATCCCTGGAAGTAAGGCCTATTTAGGGCAAGAATTAATTCCAGGGCATCTCTGTTCCCTTGTGCCCCTGTAACCTGTACTTAACACCTTTTTCAACAAAGTGTAATTAATTTTTAGATTTTTATTGGGTTTTATAACAATCCAACATTTGTATCAATATGATATCATGGCAAAGTTTACAGAAATAGAAAAACATGTCATATCATATTACAGATTGTAGTCACAATGTTCCCATATCAACATGGCATTATACATTTCTTAATAAAAGAGATAAAGTAAAAGGTCTGTCCGTTGTCAGGGTATTTGGTTGCTGGATTGAGTTTGTTTTTTAATTAGGGAAAAGAAGAAGGGAGGGAGGGGGGGTCCGGGCAGAAAATTATCTGAGGATTAAGGGCAGTTAACTTTCCACGGCCCTTAATTTTATTATGTGGTAAGAGTGCATTTGTCATGAACGTCATCTTATTCTTCTTTCGGCTTTGGATTATGGTCTAGATTTGGTAGAAACATGGTTCGGCAGGATCTTTATCCTTGCATTTATTAATCAGGATATATGGTATAATCAGTTAGCCCTATTGTCTTTTCCTAAATATATTCTCCAGAGTCTCCAAGTAGCCCAATGGTTTTGTTTAGCTTTATAAGAGTCAGTGTGCAGGTCCTCAAATTTGCAAATGTCCTCCATTTCCTGAGTCCATTCATTAATAGTGGGTAGTGTTGGAGATTTCCATTTCCTAGGAATTAATATTTTAGCCGCATTGAGTGCATATTGAGTGAGTGATTTCTTGTATAATGAAATCGGTTGAGTGTTATGATGTAGTAGGACTGTTGCTGGGTCATTACGGATTCCCAGCTGTAGTTTGTCATTGCAAACCTGCAATATTTCCATCCAATATTTTTTTATCTCCGAGCATTCCCATAATATGTGTAAAAGGGTGCCGGGTGATTCACCGCACCGCCAACAGCTGGCCGAAGTACCAGGGAAAATTTTGCTAAGTTTGGCGGGGGTGTGGTACCAGCCAGTGAGGATTTTATAGTTGTTTTCTAATATTCTACAGCTCCTTTGTCCCGTAAAGGATTTAAGTATTATGCCTTCCATATCTTGTTCTGTGAATTGCGTATTTAGCGCTTTTTCCCATTTTAGAAAATGTAATGGTTTCGGAGAGGAGACGATTGTTTGCGATAATAGATTTTGATATATGCTGGAGATATTGCGTACAGGGGGTGATTTTTGTCGGCACAAATTTTCAAAGGTGGTGTACAGTTGGTCTCCAACATTGCCTTTGAGGATGGGAGCAATAAAACTTGTTAATTGGTGATATTTGAAGCGTTCCGAATTCGGTAGAGTAAAGATATTTTGTACTTGTTCCCATCGTGGTAGGGAAGCTTTAGGACACAGGTGGAAAATTTGTGATACTGAATCCTGTTGCCATGCTGCAAAATAGCCTTTTTGTAGACCGGGAGGGAAAGCCGGATTATTTGTTAAGGGAGTCAGCAATGAGTGTTCTGATATTAGCTTGTGTTTATGTTTGAGTGAGTCCCAAGTATCTAGTGCATATTCAAGCAAAAAATGTTCATGCCTTAGACTTTGGCGATGTTTGGGTACTAGCCACGGTAGTAGTCTAAGGGGTTGTTCCGCAAATGATTGTTCAATGGATATCCATTCTTTGTAGTGTTCATGGTATGTCCAGTCTATAATACGTTGGAGAACGCAGGCCTGATGGTATAATTGGAAATTTGGTAATCCAAGACCTCCTTCTGTTTTGGAGCGATACAGGATAGTTTGTTTGATGCGGGGAGGCTTGTTATTCCAAATGAATTTACGGATTAATTTGTTTAGCTTAAGGAAAAAGTCAGAGGGTGGTTTCAATGGAATAGTTTGGAAAATGTATAATAATCTTGGTAACACATTCATTTTAAGGGTGTTGACCCTGCCGAACCATGATAGAGGCATTTTGACCCAGACATTAATGTTGGTTTTAATTTCTTGAAGAATAGCTTGGTAATTAATGAAGGCCCAGTCTTTATAATTAGCCGTTAAGAAGATGCCTAAGTACGTCAGTTTATGTGCAGTCCAGGAGAAGGAGAACTTGTCTTTGAGAGCTATTACTGAGGAGTGAGGTAGGCTAATGTTAAGTGCACTTGATTTACTGTAGTTAATTTTGAAGTTGCTTATTTGACTGTATTGTTCTATTTCTATTATGAGGTTTGGTAAAGTTGTGATGGGTTGGGAGAGAGTAAATAACAAATCATCTGCATATGCACAAATTTTATGTTGGGTTGTGCCAACCTTGACACCTTGGATATTGGGATTATTTCGTATAGTTGAAAGTAGGGGTTCTAAAGTTAGCACAAACAGGAGTGGAGAAAGGGGACAGCCTTGTCTTGTCCCATTCTGAAGCTGTATTGGGTCTGAAAGGGTTCCATTTATTTTGAGTCTGGCAGTAGGATTGGAGTATAGCGATAGGATCCATTTCAGAGAATTTTGGCCTAGTCCTATATAACAAAGTGTAATTAATCTCATTTTGACACCAGGTGCAAAGAGATAGGCATGTGTATTAACATAAGTACCTTTGTGAATAGCATTTTTGATCTCGCATTCATAAATAATCCCCATTTATCTTATTGTATGCACAAACCCTATACAAAAAGATCTGCATAAATGTTTCATAAAAAGCTTTTTTCCAGAGGACACAGGGACTTCCCTTGAAATTAGAAGAAACATAACATAACATAAATAGGAATTGTATGAGTGAATATCTTAACTTGTATGTATAACTTTTATATATATAAATGTGTCACTTTTTAGGTAAGGGAAAGTATTTATAGGGTGCTTTTCTCTCAAGGAACGCAAAGCACTTTTATAGCAATCAAGGCAGCCATGATAGGGGCACTAAGAATACTGGGACACCAGAAGATTATGACACTGATCCAGTGTCACGAGGAGTTGCCACATAGAATTAAACCAGGGTTTCTAGCATGAGATGCCGCAAAAAAGGCATAACCTCCATGTAAAATTGAAGGAGACTCCTGAAAGCAACTTTTCCTATTTTCTAATGCCTTTTTCTGGTTCACCAAGCTCCTCTTGAGGCCTACCTGTCCCTATCAAGAACTGCTGTCCCTCACTCTTCACTGCCAAAAAAGCCTCCTCCTTTCTACTTCATGTTCCTTTTATTCCATCCCTCTACCAACGGTATTACTTTATTAGGCCAACTTCTCATAGTTGTATAGCCTCATCAACTATATGGGGCTGATTTACTAATCCACGAATCCGAATGGGAAAAATTCAGATCGGAAAACGAACATTTGTGACTTTTTCGTATTTTTTTGCGACTTTTTCGTAGCCGTTACGACTTGCGCGAATTGTCGCGACTTTTTCATAGCCATTACAAATTTCGTGAATTGTTGTGACTTTTTCATAGCCATTATGACTTTCGTGAATTGTCGTGACTTTTTCATAGCCATTATGACTTTCGTGAATTGTCGCGACTTTTTCATAGCCACTACGACTTTTTCATATTGAGCGCTCGGAAAAGTCACAAAATACCGACCATTGCGAAAAAAACACTTTTCGGACGTTCGTGGATTAGTAAATGTGCCCCTATAACTATGCTAATTCTTACTTAGACATATAAGGATATCAGAAGCCACATAAATGAACTAAAGTCACATAGAAGAAAAACTTTTAGTGAGTTATGTCACACAAGAGACCTCACTAAGCAGAAAATATATTTTCTGTGTTATTTGTACTATATGAATTGCTTTTATTTACTGTACTGTAAATCCCAAACAGCAGTGAGAGTATTGAAAAGAAGTGCAGCTCTTTCAAAACTACTTAAATGTATGATTTAAAGGTGATATCATTAATCACTCAATGAATAGATAATCACTGAAAGCATCTAGGGCACCAAGATTACTTCCGCAGTGATTAGCTATTCAGCTAGAATTTAAAGGCATCCATTTAAATCATGGAACTACCCTCTACCTGGATCAGTGCAATGCTGGGAGTTTACATGACTGAGTGAGAAATATTACTCAGCTATCTAAACAAAATTTCTCAAAGAAATACAGGTGCTGGCTTTGGCACATAACCCAGCATGAATGCATTTTATGACCGAAGATGATCTAAGTAAAAGAATATGAAGTGAACTAATAAAAAGATAATCAGAAACATGCACAAAGTGAGAACATTATTATACGTAGTGTTCTCTCTATGTGGATATAAAACTAGTCAACCAAGCATATCCTATAAGTTACTGAAATGCCAAACCCCAAAAGAGTATGTATAATAGCACTGATATTGTTATTCTGATTGTATAGGGACAGTCTTACTTCTGTATTTGCAAATAATTAGTGCACCCTTATCTAAAGTGCCTTTTAAAGGTGGCCATACACGCACCGATATTATCGTACGAAACCTCGTTTCGTACGATAATCGGTGCGTGTATGGCATGTCGGCGAGTCGACCGATATCGCAGGAAGCTGCCGATATCGGACGACTCGCCGATCGGACAAGTTTGAAAATTTTGATCGGGCGCCATAGAAGGCGCCTGACCAAAATTCTCCCTTCAGAGCTGAATCGGCAGAAGGAGGTAGAAATCCTATTGTTTCTACCTCCTTACCTGCCGATTCAGCCCTGAATGGTGTGTGGCGGATCTTACGATGTTTCGTGCGACCGATGGTCGTACGAAACATCGTCAGATCGCCACGTGTATGGCCACCTTAACTCTCACAAGTGTTCACCTGGGAGGCTAGCCATGACATATATACCATAGACATCTAATTATGTGGCTGTAGACATATTTGATGTTGTGATTTTAGGGACGACACTAGGCAAAATTTTACCGTTAATAGGCAAATGGAATAACATATAGCTACCTGTATAATTTTAAGGGTGCCACTGCCACAGTAGACATATGGTAGGACAGAAGTCAGTGCAAGTTATGGAATGCAACATTATTTTCAAAAACAGCACCCTATCCACATGGATGGTTCCTTAGTTATCAGTTGGTTAAAAGTTTTTGATCCCTGCTGGGGCTTCTAAGCCATTATTTTTCAGTCCTAATTTTCCATTTCAGGGGAGAGGGGCAAAGGGCAGACAACAAAACAAATACAAGCATGGTTCACAAGAGGATGCAATGATTGACATGTAATATCACAAATAAGCAGCGCATAGGGAGGTAGATGCTAGTAGAGAGGTAGATACATAGTAATTCACACATAGATGTTAAGAATCAGGGACCTTCACTGGAAAAATATCAAGCCATGGGTTCCATATTTTTTATTTTATCTGAATGCCCATGGAGCAGATAGGCTAAATTAATAGAGATAAGAAGTTATTTATTAAGTTGATGCATTAAGTAACAGTGGGGGCTTTATTTCCCATCCAGCACATCATTATCATTAGTTTCTTTGTACAGTACAGTGTCAAAATAGCTGGATTCAAGGGTAATAGATCATCTTCCGACCCAACAGGCAAATATCAGGGGAAACACACACAGGAGTGCTCGGTTGTCAGCCATATACCGCATTACGTCCCCCAAAAAACTCTTTATCATAGGACAATTCCATTCTAGATTAAAGAAAGATTCCCCTGGTTCCTGGCATTTTGGGTACTTGAGCTCTGGTTGCCTGCCAATTTTTTTAAACTTGGCTGGAGATATACGGCTGGTGAATAAATTTGTATTGGTTGGAAGGACATTAGATCGCAATATAATGAGTGGGTGGCCTCATCCCTTTGTTCCTCGTTAGAGCTGGAAGCAATCGTTGTCAGTTCCTTGCATTCAGGTTCATACAGGATTAGTTCCACGAGGAAGGGGGGCAAGGGGTGTCATAGGCTATGTCCAGGGAAGAGAACTGGGCTCTGAATGCATGACGAAATTGGAGGTATCTATAGAAGTGCAGGTCGGGCTTGCTAAATTTCGTCTTAAGCTGTTGGAATGTAGGGATTGTCTGGTTTATTAGAACATCCCGTAGGAAATTAAGACCCAATAGTGGCCACTATGTAAGGATTTATTGGCCCACAGAAAGGGGAGCAGGATGAAGTTCACTCTGTGGGATTCATATGGGGGAGTTATACAGTACGTATAACAGTTTCGGCAGATAAATAGTTTTGTATAGGTTAAATGTACCCCACAAATTGAGAGGGGGGTTTCTAAGCCATTTATAAACCTGTACTGCCCTGAGTGGCTGCAATGAAAAATCTCTAACAAATATAAATTTAACTTCAACTGAGTAGATCAGTGCTTCTTTGCTATCTATGTGAACAGCCAAACTAGGAAGTATCGCGTGGCCCATGTTTTACTGGTTGTCTAACCCGACTGCTGGCCAGTGCTTGGCTGTTCTAAAAACAGTATCATTAAATCATTTAAACTAACCACTTTCTAATGCTTTAAACCCACTGAAGGCAAGAATAGCTTTCAACTAAATCTGATCTTTCCACTGTGCCTTTTCTCTCCAGCTGCATTGAAAATGTTGAAATGCCTTTAATAAGATTGCACATTGTGGATATAAAGCAAACTATAAGGGCACTGATCTCAAAATGTTCAGGTAAGTGGCAATTTGTAAATGCTCTCAGTTTATCTCTACTGTATAATTATGACTTTTGGTATTAATGTTCAACTATTTACAACTTACTAATTGCACAAATAAACGGGGACATCTCAGTGAATCTAGAGCACTTCACATACATATTTGCCAAGTATCTATATTAGCTTTTAGTATAGGAAATCTTTGCAGTTTTGCTAGGTTAAGTTACAGGTTTCTCATAGTAATTTATAGTAACAGTATAATAGTGTATACTACTGTAGTATTGCATTCATTTCTATTTGTGGCTACATTCAACATAACATATTTGAAAAGTAGTCAAAGGAACTGACTGACTTCCTAGACCTATCTAAGCAGGCCTGGACTGGCAAGCTATGGGTTCTTGCGAATGCCAGAGTGGTTGCTCTAAGATGCCATAGGTAGTGACTATTTAGTGGGCTGGTGCGGCTATTTGCCAGGGCCTATTCTGACTCCCAGTCAAGACTTGTCCTTAAGGTCAACATTTTTCACAACAGTGCCCGAGAGTGTTCTAAATCAGGTCTAATGAAGGTAAACATGGTTGGAAAAGAGGAGAACAAATCCAGGTTACTCCTACTATGAGTAAAACACAACAGGGCAACAACATAATGGAGAATTATACATCCATTCAGAATTGTTTGTGTGATTTGTTGTTTGGGCAGGAAAACTTATTTTTGATTTCCAAAGTATTTTTCTGTTTACTACATCAGTTCCAACACATACATTAGCTGCAGTAGCCTTTGTGTGTTTATTATACCCCTTGGATTAAAATAAAATTATAAAGTTGCTTCAACGATTCATTCTGTTGTACTATTGGAGAGTTCCAAAGATGCAACACTGCAGTAATTTAACATGGGGAAAGGCAAGTTCTAGTTGTCCATGGTCTCAGCAAAAAACAGGTTGTACAGTAAGCAGTTAAGTATTTATATCTATCTATCTATCTATCTATCTATTATCTATCTATATATTTATCTATCTATCTATCTATCTATATATTTATCTATCTATCTATCTATCTATCTATCATCTATCTATATATTTATCTATCAATCAATCTTCCTCTTTTTAAAACTCTTTTTATGATTACAAATTTTATTCTAAAGCTTTAACCTCCTGTTTTTGACCTCCAAATAAATTGTAGGCGCCAACCAACTTTGTGTCATGTGGAGCAAGTCAGCAAATTGATGGACTCATGCCCAATATAAATTGATGATCCCCATGCAGAAATTATATTACTGTTTATGACAAGACTCCTTATGTCCCTTAAGAATCTTGTTGCTTCCTATACATTACTGTAGCAGTAATAATGTGAAATTTATGGCTGTATAACAACATTTCAGATTAATTTCATCTTTATGGCATCGAACACCAGCACTTTTAATCTGTTCCTCCTCTCATAAGAACGCCCCACGCATGTTGTTTGGTCTAAATACAAATTTGATTAACAAAATCATAATGCTTTCATTAGAAGATAAACACATAAGTCTAGTATAGAAAAGACAGCTTATACTGCAAACCTTCATTCTGAATGTAATTTTATGCTCCAAAATTATTATTATTTATATTCTGCCATAATTCCTGTGAATTCTCAGTGCTTTGCAGTCCTTTTCTCTGACGCTTGTACCAAGGGCATATAGAATCAGATGGTGGCAGGCGAAGAGATGTAACTGAAGGCGTTATTGTATGTATATGCTATTTGATAAGTTTTTTTGATAATCACTTACTTATAGAGATGCACCAAATCCAGGATTCGGTTTGATATTTGGCCAAGATTTGGCATTTTTCAACAGGATTCGGCAGAATCTATGGTCCTGATCAAACCGAATCCGAATCCTTAATATCATGTGACTTTTCATCACATATGCATATGCAAATTAGGATTCAGATTCAGTTTGGGACTCGGCCGAATCTTTAATGAAGGATTTGGGGTTCAGCCGAATCCCAAAATAGTGGATTTGGTGCATCCCTACGTAATTATATATACAGGGCCGGATTTGTCTTCAGGGCGCCCCTAGGCCGCCCCCGTTGATCCCCCCCCCCCCAACGTGCATGCGTGAAAAACCTCTCGCCCCCTGCCCTCCCCCCCCGTGCCCGCGAGCGTGCATGCGCATACATTTAAAGTCCCATACGGAGCACTGCTCTGTATGGAAGAAAACTTTAAAAATTCCTTTGCGGCGGGGCAGCATGCCACCCCTACATTTCTGCCGCCCTAGGCCCGGGCCTTTGTGGCCTCTCCACAAATCCGGGCCTGTATATATACATTACATAAATGATCGGCTGGTTACATTTTCTTGCAGAACATTTAATTGTTTTTAAATTAATTTATAAAATAAAAAGTAAAATGTTCTTATCCTGTGCCAGAAGATCTCTCCTTACATTTGAGGGGACCAGGATCTTAATACTTTGAGTAAAAATGTTACTAATGAATTACTGTATACAGGTATCGGACCCCTTATCCGGAAACCCGTTATCCAGAAAGCTCCGAATTACGGAATGCCCGTCTCCCATAGACTCCATTTTAAGCAAATAATTCAGAATTTTAAAACTGATTTCCTTTTCTATGTAGAAATAAAACAGAACCTTGTAATTGGTTCCAACTAAGATATAATTAATCCTTATTGGATGCAAAACAATCCTATTGGGTTTAATTAATGTTTTATTGATTTTTTAGTAGACTTAAGGTATTGAGATCCAAATTACGGAAAGACCCCTTATCCGGAATACCCTTGGTCCCGAGCATTCTGGATAATGGGTCCTATACCTGTATAACCATCTTGCATTTTTTGTTACATAATAAACATTAATCTATTGGAAAAAATGTAATAATCCTTTGTTTCTCTTTATGACTATCATGTGGTTTTATTACTGGGGGTTTACTTGCATGTAACTTTTTCCTGTCCTCTTGAGACTCTGACTTTGGCGCTAGGAACCATCATTCATTGTGCTACAGTCTTTATGACTGTAATTAAGGGAAATGATTTAGATAGAGAAAAATCATTATTTCATTATCTCACCTGTCCAGCATACAATCAAAATGCAGGAAACTCATACTTCCCAAGCCTCCTGGTTAAAATGCTGCTGTGCGCTTTCTCCCATCTCCATCAATGTCAATTAAAATGAATGACTTCCTGATGCTTACTGATTCATAATTTAGGAAGAACCTTTTGCCATAGAATTTTTGCAAATGATACTTTTACCAGAGAAAGATTTACAAGAAATCTAAAGCATTGTATTAGTATTCGTTTTTTGTATTTTGTTACTTTTTTAAAAAAGGTTATTTGAAAAGGCAAAGGAAATTCTAATGTCTCCTGGATGTGCCAGGCCTAGGTCTCTATTGTTTATATCTTTTATCCATCTGCTGTTTAAAACATCTCCTCAAGTGCTGTTTTAACTCCTGCCCCATTTACCCCTCTTTCTATATGTATCTCTCCCACTGTGACACTTACCAGAGTCTTCACTTGCCCTGCTTTCACCCATTTCCCCATACCTTTATTTCTCCTTCCTCTAACCAAAACCCCCATTTGACTTTACACTCTCTTTTGCCAGTCTCTGCATATTTTCTCCATGTTTTTACAATTTTACTTCACTTCGACCTTATTTTAGTACTTTGTCCATGTTCGAATATCTACACGTTTCACTCCTTTCCCCCTGTGTCAGTCCCTTCCCCTTTGACATCCCCTTTAAATATTGTGACAAACCTGAGGCCCATGATTTGTGCCTTGCGCCCAAGCCATCTGCCTCTACTACCACTCTGCAAATCTGCCAATATCTTTATTTCCTGCTACCTTGACACTAATGGCAAGCTGGATGCACATACTGTATATATCACTCGGGGCATCAAGACGAGAAGGGTTGTAAAACTTACATGCTTCTTTCTCCTCTTGGGACTGTGTTTAGTATTAATTTTTGCTTAATTGGTCTGACATTCTGGAGTGGTTTATACTCCTGTTTCCGCCTTATTGCTGCAGCAGTAAGAATCTCACCTGATGATGCCAAGAAATTGTGAAATGTGGCCAAGGTATCTGGCTCTCCTGCCTACCCCTAGTTACAGGCCAGATATGTAGTTTTCTCCCACTAGCAGACAATACTGTGGGATACTGTGTATAGCAGGAATCATGAGAATTGAAAACCATGTTTAAATAAAGCTTCAGATGATTCACTTTACAATGGATAAATATTCTCTGAATCTTAGTCCAATTTACCTTTGCCTTACAGATGTTAAATATAGAAGGCTGGTATCCACTATCATTGGAATTTGTTTTAGAAAAAAAGTACTAATGCAGGCAGATCCTACTCATGCTTACAAATGTAAACTAAATAAGTTATAATTTATATTTTAATGATAATGAAGTAAAATATACGGCATATAAATTGAATGATAAAGCTAGCAAATGGATTTTGAAACCATGGTACAGTAATGGGATGGAGTAAGAAAATATAGAATGAGTTGAGAATTTCATTTGTCTGCTACCATTTACACATGAAGGTTGGTAGAGTGAGGTATAATGCCAGTTGCTGCAACAAATATTCACAGCAAATATTTTAAAATGATTTGTTAGGTTAGAAAAATCGATCAAGTTCAGTCCTTGCAAAGCCCTCTGAAAAATGATCTAGAGTATAGCAAATAAAGCTCCAAGCAGCATAGCTTGCTGACACCATAGTGGGAATCAGATTACCTCCTGACTGCTTAATAAGCATGATTAATACAATTTTTCTGTAGATATAAGTCAATTGAAATAGAATGAATATTAACAAGACTACCTTTCAATCTCATATCTATATATCAAATGTGTCTTTTAAAAAATGAAAACATTTTGTTTTGTATATTAAGTGCTGATATTCTAATCTCACTGTTTAGTCTTTCTGTGCAAAATGTCAACCTGTGTTACCATAGTGATGAGTGGCTGGTTTACTGGAAACAATCCACCATGCCCTTCTATCTGCTTTGTAACAAATAAAGTTTGGTGCTTATGTCAAGGACAGCCGCGTGCAACAGTTTGGAATGATCACTTTTAGTGCCAATTACCCCGTTTCAGTGTTGTAACTCCCATATGTAATGCCAAATGCAATAGGTTTCTGTAAATTACATGATCCAAACATACCACAGATGATTAAAAGCTATTGTTTGTGCCATTCAACACAAAAAAAACCCTGATAAAGGTAGATGGATTCGCCAGAAAGCATTACCCTTTTTGTAGATAAAAATAGTTTCTGCACACATCGTTTAATTGTGCTATCTACTCAATTACATTATTTCCCTGCTGGGTTTTGAATGTCAATGAGGTTTTAAGGCTTGCTTTGCAATACTCTGCCCTTGGAAATAATTATTTTTGGAAACAGAAATACTTGTTACATCAGCTCCAACCCTTCATTTTTTTCCCATGGAAAACAGCCTCAAAGAGAAGAACAATAAGATAGCTGGAAAATAAAATTGTACTCTGAATTAACTATAAAAACATGTTCCATAATAGGGCATGCTAGTCTAATAACAAACATTTAAAGAAACAGCTCAGCTTGCAGCCAAACTCTCATGCTTCTGTACCTAGAGGCACTTAGAATATTTTGGTACTAAAATCTCCTTCATGTTTTGCATAGACAAACAATCCTATGGGTCTGGAATACTGATATTTCTCTTGTCCTGCCTGGAAATCCAGGCCCTAATGTCCCTTACTACAGTATAGGCCCTGTTGTCTGGAAACCACTTATTTAGAAAGCTCCAAATTATGGAAAGGCCATCTTCCACAGACTCCATTCTAATCAAATAATTCAATATTTTATGATTCATTTTCTTTTTCTCTGCAATAAAAAACCAGTACCTTGTACTTGATCCCAACTAAGATAATTAATCCTTATTGGAAGCAGAACAATCCTACTGGGATTATTTAGTTTTGAAATTATTTTTAGTAAACTTTAGACATGAAGATCCAAATTACATAAAGACCCCTTATCCAGAAAACCTCAGATCCCAAGAATTCTGGATAACAGATCCCATACCTGTATAATCTGCCACTGTGTACATCTCTTTAAGCTAAAGATCATAGATGGGGGATATCTATAATAAGCATAAAGGTAGAACAAATTTACTTCTATTTCTCAACACAACAGACAATGATGAATCCCACTCATTAATGAGCATTAATGTCTTAAAGTAATTACTAACCTGTTTCTAGCAGTGGAATCTCGATCGCTATTCAAGCTATTCTGATAGATATCAATGCTGCATCTTTATCAAAAGCCCTTTGAAGACTTTGGATATGAGAGCACTGTAATTCCTTTTATATCAAGCAAGTCTGTTAAAAGTATGCTTTATAGATAATGTTTGTGATTTATATTCCAGGTAAAGCGAAATCTGAAAGATTACCAGTCAATTGTAGTTTGAAATATATTCAAAAAAACACGTGAATCATATATTTTACTGAATAGGTATTTAGTATACTCAGGGTGGGGCAGGGATGTGTATGTAGGTTTCAAATCTGGTGCATAATTATTTTCCTGGTCTTTGCTTTCTATTGCATCATTTACAGTTTTAGTCTGGTATCATTTTTTAAAGGAGACATATAGGATAAATGGAAAAACCCTAATTTTGTAGGCAATTATGAATAATATACGGTGCTGGTTTACTTTGTGCTAAAAATTAATCCTATCTGTAAAAATGGCCCCTTTATTGGAGCTCCCTATAGATCTGGTCAGAGTTTGAAATGAAGAGTGGGCGTGTCCTAACGGTCCCTGCCAGAAGCACAGTAGGAGGGGGATAGCCAATCACAGCCCTGCACTCACACAAGCACAGACAGGCTTCAGTTCCCTATCAGGTCAGCCTAGCTGCTGATTGGTTCCTATCCTACAGTGCAGGGTACGGAGGGCCGCCGGCTCCCCTGCACATCCAGAGAATTCAGCCAGCAGGAAGTGAAATGGATGGGCGGGACTAGTGGGGTTTTGGGGGAATTTCTCAATAAATCAGTCTGAAACACAATTTTTCTAGCACATTCCTTCTATATCTAGAGGAGTATAGTTCACTGGTACAGTTTTAATTTTTATAGGATATGTCTCCTTTAAAAAAAAATGAAAAAAAAAATATCTGCCAGAATCAGATTCGCCAAATGAAGCATTGCCATTTCTAAGAAGACTGTTGGTGTGAGCTGATTTTGCTTAAACTATAAAAAGTAGGAGTAAAGTGGAGAAAACACTCACAACTGACAACCACAAACATCTTGACTTAGATTATCATGTAAATGGTTTCCCTATGATGTTGGGGTCATGGATGTCAAGCCGGAGACCTGTGGTCAAACCCCTGCTGCAATTGCTTACGACCCGGAACAAATCACAGTGGCTGCCTTGATTGCTATAAAACCCATAAAGCTATTTGGATCCACCACACCATTACAGACCAAAGATGCTGTATTTATTAGTGCATAGGAAATTGTTACTATTGTACTGTGACTTTGGTAAATAGAGCCTCATTTCAAGAGAAATTGGTTTTACTTGTATTCGTTTGTGAAGTAGAACTATGGCATTTCATAATACCGGCTTTCAGCTTCCAACAGATTTGGTATTACAGAATGTCCTTCTATTTACTCTCATGTTAATCTTGTTTGGATGGTTAGATGTAAAATGTCACTTGCAGTGTGGCTAATCCTTACTAATTTATGTCCCTTGCAGTAAATTCCGAGTCAGATAAGGAAAACTTTATTTTTTCATCTCTTACCTTGAGCCACCATTTAGTGATGGGCTGGGCGCTCCCTCAGAGATCACATGACCAAAACTAAAGCAGCTCTGACTGTAACAGGAAGAAGTGTGGGAGTAAAAGGCAGAACTTTGCCCATTAATTGGCTGATGTGACCTGACATGTATGTGTGCTCTTGGTTTGTTTGTGTGCACTGTGAATAATGGGCTCATAGGGGGAACAGCCCTAAGACCTTAAAGGAACATTTCAGTGTAAAAATGAAACTGGGTAAAACAGATAGACTGCACAAAATAAAATTAAAAATACACTTCTAATATAGTTAGGTAAGCTGATATAGAGTTAAGCTCTCTAACCTTTTAGTTAATCAGTAACTTTAGGGGGGGGGGTCACATGAGACATAACTGTTTAGTTAGTTTGTGAGCACGCGGGTCAGATTAGAATGCAAACTAACTCAACAGTTAGGTCCCATATGGCTCCCCTCAAGTCACTGATTGGTTACTGACTGCTAAGAGCTTAGAGAGCTGAAAGCAGGAGGTAGTGTTCTGGCTATTATGTTAGATATTATGGCTATTATGTTAGATATCTCCACTCCAGCCCTTATACATTACATTTTTGCCTAACTAACAATATTGAAAACATTTTTTATTTTGTGCAGTCTATCTCTTTTACCCAGTTTCATTTTTACACCGAACTATTCCTTTAAAATTATAATTTTCTACCCAATGGCACATACTACTAAAAAAGGTATATTTTTACGAATATGTTTTATTGATGAAGATAAAGCAGAGCTTTACATATGAGCATTTCATGTAATATATTTTTAAAGAGATCTACATTGATTGGGGGGGTATAGTTTTCCTTTAATAACAGGGCATAGCATTCAGAAAGCTCTTATGTCTGCCTTTATTTGATGTAGTCTCTCTTCCTCCCTGGGGTGCTGTCATCCAGTTGGGTAATCTCTGGGTGTTTCCTTTCATGCAGGCACGTTGCATTTTCATGGGGAGGGGGTTTCTTCTTATGCAAACACCGGTTCCATCTTGCATTCTGAGCATGATTTCTTCCTGCTGGAATGCACTATACTTTCTACTAGTCCTCCTGTAGAAAGGAAATCCCACCCATGATGCCCTACACATGTGCATTGTGACTGATTTTTTTGACAATTAAGATATAGAAGGAATTCTGATGACCCCATAACTTAAGTTAGCCTGGATGGTGAAAGACCTTTTCAAACTGGGGCAAGCATGAAACAGACCTTGCAACTACTGGGGTTCCCACAAGGCTTAGAAAGTTCAGTTGGTCACTGGCAAATAGGAAGCTTGAATTTATCTATATGGAAATGTCTTATTCCCAGTTTCTTATTAATACATTTAAAGAGGGGCTGAAAATTATTTGTTGTTGGAACCATAGCTTCTAGTTATGCCACTGAAGAACTTGGTTCTTAAATTTGACTGGCAAAAAATAAATATCCATAGTATTTAATGGACTAATCATAGCCTAATGAAAGCATACTCATTTCCTTTATATAAAGCTGCAGAAAAGCCAAGATAGTTAGTTTTCCTCCACTTTTGGATGTAGAAGAACATTCCGATTCTGAGGTGCCGCTTTCCCTGGTATGTTGATTTGCATGGAAACGCATTCAATTTTATTATTTCATATTTACTTCAGGCTTTACCACATTAAACATAAATCCTATCTTTCAACACTACACCATAATTCCTTCCAGCCAGCGGCTAATTGACAGGGAAAATATTGAAATCAGCATTTTTTTATAGCCCCAATAAACTTTCACTTAATATATTTCCACAAGAGAGAGTGAGACTCTTAAACACCAAACCATTTTTCCGTGACATTTATCAGTGATCTATTATACAATGTCTAAAGCCATATCTATTTGTTTTCAGTTAACCCACATGACCTGCTTGGCAATAGTGTATAATGATTTTGTTGCATTCACAAAACAGCTTTAGATATCAGCCTGAGGATCTAATATTTGCTCCATGATTCTATCTGACCGCCATAATTGTCCAATTAGGGTACTGTAAATATGTTTTAAGTCTGATAAATATCTGGCAGCCAAGAAAATGAGAATTAGAGCACAACATTGAAATACAGTTACTACAATCCTCCAGGGGACTCTACCGCTGTTAAAAGACACACACTTGAACAATATATTTTGGGTTTTGCATTTCAGAAGCAGACTCTTCCAACAGAACAAGGGCATTGTATTCTTCATAGATGACAGCTCTTATGAACAGTAAACTGCAGGGAATTTAAAAAGAAGACGAAGAAGCAGAATAGAGCTGAATAGCTGTTTCACTTGTCAGAAGCACCTGCTAATGTGTGACATTTCTTTGCCAGCACTGAAGGGCATTTTCCCAGACAAAAGGTATTTTCCTTTTTGTGTACCTTATGTACTTTGGAACAGCCATCTGCTATTCCGTCAGGACTCATAGCGAGGGAAATCCTTCATATGAGGAAATTAAAAATCTGCAGGCGGCAGGGACGCCCACGCACATGAACACCAAATTTCTTCCTTAATTTGAGAGCTTTTTTTTATTGTACCTCTGCTGCAAGCTAGAGAGCAGTTTGTGTGAATATCCACTGACAGGAGGGGCTAGCCCTTGCTGCTAGAATTTCTAAAACTAAAATCCCTTCTCTGTTTGCTATAAAATAAATGAATGGGACTAGAGTACAAAAATCATTCCAAGAATTCTGTTTTAATGCTTATTTTTACATTGAGTTAGACATATTACACTATATCAGTAGCCTTATTTATATTGTATCTGCACAGTGCAATTAGAGGCACAACTATAGCTGTAACTGACTCTGTAACTGTTGTGGGGCCCAGGAGGTACAGGGGCCCAGTGCCTTTTCTTGAAAAATGCTTGACCATAGTGGGGCTCTAAAATTATTTTGCTGTTGGGCCCTGAAACTTCTAGTTAAGCCACTGGTAACACTCTAAATGGGTCCTGCTCATTTGCTATGCACACTGAACTGTAAAATTTAACTAATAATGCATATTAATGTTAAAGGAAAATGATACCCCTAGAATAAATACTTAACCAACAGATTGGTTAAGTATTTATTGGACAGTTCAGTGCTGTCCAACAGGCGGCCCGCGGCCCCCCTCTGTGTGGCCCCCCATCTGTCTGGCTGCTTTGATGGCTTACTCTTGTGTAAGCTTTAACTGGTATCAGTACTGTGATTAACTGCCCCCCCCCCTGCATGGTTCTCACCTCAGATTCAGGCTGTAATCAGGCTGTATTGTTTAAATATGTAATCCCCTGTACTGTTCACACCTTTTAATGTATGCATTGTTCACCCCCTGCAGTGTTCACACCTCAGGCTCAGGCTGTAATCACCCACATTGTTCCCCTGTTCACACCTCAGGAGCAGTAGAAACCCACAAATAATCCCTGCACACTACAAAAAGAACATATACTGAGGTGGTACTGCAATTAAAAAGTTTTTTAATATATAGTTATTGTGCAGACTGTAGGAGCAGTGCCAGCATTGTGTCACTGTAGGCTGCCTGTGTGTGCCATACACACAGGCAGCATAGGGCAAGCAGAGTATGGCACACACAGGCAGGGTAGGGAAGGCAGAGTATGGCACACACAGGCAGAGTAGGGCAGGCAGAGTATGGCACACACAGGCCAAGTTTGGCACAAACCAGCCAAGAATGGCACACACAGTGAAAGTATGGCACATGCAGGCAGGGTAGGGAAGGCAGAGTATGGCACACACAGGCAGAGTAGGGCAAGCAGAGTATGGCACACACAGGCCAAGTTTGGCACAAACCAGCCAAGAATGGCACAGACAGTGAAAGTATGGCACACGCAGGCAGGGTAGGGAAGGCAGAGTATGGCACACACAGGCAGGGTAGGGCAGGCAGAGTATGGCACACACAGGCCAAGTATGGCACAAACCAGCCAAGAATGGCACACACAGTGAAAGTATGGCACGCAGGCAGGGTAGGGCAGGCAGAGTATGGCACACACAGGCAGGGTAGGGCAGGCAGAGTATGGCACACACAGGCAGGGTAGGGCAGGCAGAGTATGGCACACACAGGCAGGGTAGGGAAGGCAGAGTATGGCACACAGGCAGGGTAGGGAAGGCAGAGTATGGCAGGTTTTTGCTGTACCACAACCATTAATATGGGTATGGTCATGTGATAACATGGGGGTGGTTTCAAGTGGGTGCGGTTTCAAAAAGGGGAGTGGTCAAAACTGGCTTCCATTATCGGCCCTCCACCACGTAGGCGGAAAAATTCCGGCCCTCGGTACAACAGAAGTTGGACAGCACTGGTTTATATTATGTTAAGTGACCTATTAAAGAATTTAAGCCAACTGGCAGTCTTCTATTTAGCATTACCCAATAGCATATCCTACTAAAAAAGTATATATTTTTTTGAAAATGGTTTATTTACAACATAGATGCAGCAGGGTTTTACATATGAGCTTGGTTATGCTTGTTTATTTTTATAGACCTACATTGTTTGGGGGTATAGTTTTCCTTTAACAGACAATGGTGTGAGAAAAACAAAGAGTTCCTCAGGCTCTTTTTGTTATCTTACCTATTCCTATAAGCATTGTTTGATTAACATAGTCAGAGATTTTATGTTTGGTGCAGACTTTTTCTTAATTTATATATGTGTAGGGGATCAGAGAACTCTTTCCCCTGTTTCTCTGTCTGTGACATCATCCCGCCCGACTACACACTGGGGAGGAACCCGATTGGCTGGATGCCCCAGTGCACTGTTGAGAGAGAGGAGGTGTGCCTAGGTTTGGAGCCAAAAGTCAGGGGCGGGCCCAGCAGTTTATAAAGGAAGTGTAACACCTAATTGGCCTATTTAAGGACAAATCCAGGCTAGTAATATAAGGGAGAGCATGTGTTACATGCGACACTTAATACAAAGGAGTGAGCCTCCGCTATATGGGAGAATTAGGCGGAGCGAGGGTGTAGTTGAACTACAACTAGCTGAGGTGTGTAGTGCAAATAGAGAATAATGGACGCCAGAGGATTCTTTATAGTTAACTATATTACAAGTTTATTTGGACAAAGGCACAGTGTAGTAGTGCAGCAGGGATTATACTCACAGACACAGCAGTGGATGGTCACAGAGGATAACAGCAGATGTGACCCTTAAGGAACAGTATAGCCCACTTGATAGGATATGCAGAGTATTAGCTGTATACCAGGAATGGATGCCCTTTACTGGAACAGATCCCCTCCAGCCAACTATGGTTCAGGGTAAGAAACTGCCTGAATCCTGCGTCTTAACTGTGGTCCCTACAGCAAGGCATACAAAGCCTGGGTTATACTAAACCCTTACAGTCTCCTTTGATGGGGCTAATGCTGCCCTTACTAAATAAGCTGACTATGCTCACCACTCCTAGAGGGTGCTATTAATAAACTGGCTGTGCTGGCTTTACCTCGTTCACGGGCCCTGCCCCCGACTTATCACTAGGGTAGGTGGTCCCCTAGGGTACAAATGGCTTCTGGGCCTATGTTGTGGTCCAGGCTCAGTTGGGATCTGTCCAGAACACAGCATGCGGCCAAAAGAGGAAGACACTCCCTTGTGCAAGACACTATATAGTCTGCCAAGGGGAGTGGTCAACCTGCACTAAACCTATTAGGGATAGTGTTTCAGCTGTAACCTGAGTACAGAGGGCTCTGCCCTATAACAGTACAGATTAGATAAAGATAAGGGATAACACCATAGGGAGCTTAACCCTATGGGTCCCTACAGAAGCTCCTGTTGTTTTGCCAGTTTTTGGATGAGAGATTTAGAGTGAGTAGCCAGTACCAATTACTTTGAGTGCAAAGACTGCAAAGAGAGAAACCTGCTGAGCTGCTGGTGATTACAGAATCCTCTGTGGAATCTCCGTGTGTGTCCCCTGGTGAGGACAGGTATTGCTCGTTTGCCTGTTACGTGAGAGCAGCCACCTTTCCATAGGGGAAGGTACTCTGGGGCAGGTAGCGCTACCTGGGGGGACTTAAGAGCTCTTGGGGAAGGGACAGAACTGAATAAAAAGGTTGTGGTTTATCTGGATCCAAGTTGGGACTGGGCATCTAAAGAGACTCTGCCAGGAGTGGATAGACTGCAAGGGTTCCTCAGGGCAGGATAATCAGTTATCCATAAAGTTGTTTTACATTCTATTTCAACGGTTATATAAAGTTATCCTTGCTGCAAAGTGTGTGCTAATTATTTTTCCTAGTGGAAATCCCCTTGAGGTGTGCTCCTCAGTGTCCACTAGGTGGAGGCACTGCACTAAAATCCCAGTTCCCAGTATCTTTCACTATTGCAAAGGGAACTAAATCTCCTGCACTAAGCAAGTACTGTATAGAGCCCAGAGAAGTGGGTGTGCCAAGAAACGGTTATATATGCATATATGTTTTCAGTGCTGTGGAAGATCTTGTAGGACCAATATAAAACGTGTGGCTATTAACTTGTGACAGTCAAGCAAACAGAAAGTGAAGCCAGGTGCGACCTAACATAAAGTTTTTGGTCTGAAAGCTCATTTAGTGCATTCATAACAGAACATTACTGACAGAACTTATTGTATTCCAAGTAGTAAAAGCATTTTACGTTTTGTAATTAAGCACACTGCAGAATTTTCTATGACTGTATCTTACACCACCGCAATACACTTTCTTGGACCAACTAGAATTTGTAGCCCCAAGGCTCACTAAAGCAAGGGCAGTGTGGCCTGTGGGCCCAGGGCAGATATCTCATTGGTGGGCCACTGCAGATGCCCATAGAAATTGGTGGCAGTACTACCCATAAGGAGAACCTGAATATAATAAAGCCAGTGATATTGAAATGGTCTGTGCTTATCAAAGTACAGTAGATGTAGGGTTTATGGCAGCTGCTGAGCTCTCCTCATCTTGTGCTCATTGGTGGAAAACAAAGTGGAACTCCACATCTACATGGGACATTAAGAAAAAAAAGTATCATTAAATATAACAGCTTACAACATACTTTTCTAGAGACTGTAAATGTACAAAAATGTATGTTTAATCAGACAATGAAAATGAGTGGTCCTTCGTTTCTGCAGGATGCTTTATTCAAAAGTTGCATCAAATGTTTGGCGATGGCCTTGCTGTCCTGGTGGGCCCTTGGCAAATACAACTTTTCCTTTATTTAAAGGCCCAAGCTCAGGTCAACTGCATGTCTTACTCAAAGACCTAGGGGTGTATTTCTGTTCCCAAGTCCAACTTAACTCCCCATTGAACCTCAAACTGCTTTTACCACCCACCTAATTTAACGGTATTAGATCAACTTTCACAATCCACTAGCACACTGCCAAATGCTATTACTGATTAGGGATGCCCTGTATTTCACAAAACCCCCAACTACAGGTATAGGACCCATTATTCAGAATGCTCGGGACCAAGGGTATTCCGGATAAGGGGTCTTTCCGTAATTTGGATCTCAATACCTTAAGTCTACTAAAAAATCAATAAAACATTAATTAAACCCAATAGGATTGTTTTGCATCCAATAAGGATTAATTATATCTTAGTTGGGATCAATTACAAGGTTCTGTTTTATTTCTACATAGAAAAAGGAAATCAGTTTTAAAATTCTGAATTATTTGATTAAAATGGAGTCTATGGGAGATGGCCATTCCGTAATTCGGAGCTTTCTGGATAACGGGTTTCCGGATAAGGGGTCCGATACCTGTACTACATTTGAGGAGCAAAAGAGACTGATAATCCTGCCTGCCACATGAGATTTCCAAGAATATTCATTACTTCTTACAAGATTTTGTGCAAAATATTATTGGCCTATTATTCATAAAATTAGTCTATATATTCTATATAGAGCAGCACTTTTACAGAGATAATACACTGCCCTAGCCTAGTGAAACAGTCTATTTACCTTATCAGATCAGGTAGAACACTGGTCAATACATTGCATCCTTCATTCTCATAAGAAAACACAAACATACAGTATATACTGTATAATGAGGTGAGAAACATAACATTGGGAAAATTGATATAAGGCTTAAATGTACATCTCATCTTATTGATAGTTTGGCTTTGTGTGTCATGTTGATCTCAGCAGTTGATCTGAAATAGGACCTCCCGAACGACCCCGAAGGGTCGTACCTGTATTAATACAAATTAGGGCATTGAAACTGCAAACTACTCCTGGACATAGGTCACCTTGAAGACATTTATTTATAATTGTAGTATATTTGTCTGTGTCTTTACCACTAGTAACAATATAGAGGGCACTGTGCTATGCCTGCAGTAGCTCTTTTTATTTGTCTGTTCTGGAATATCTCTCTCTTGTACAGCAGAGTTACCTCTTTGGGATAAGATGTACTTTGTTGAATAGATATACAGAAGGTTGCTGATAGCATGCTGCCTGTTTGTGGAGGGTAATGGAGTTTTCACACTTATCACACATGGTTATAATAAATTGGAGAGAACATTGCATACAGTGCATAACTGTGTGTTTTTCCTCTTTTATTGGATGATCTGAAGGGTGGCAATAAGGTATAAGCATCATTAGTGGATGATAGACCCTATGTAAAATTATGTTTTATTTAGTCTTTACAGAAAAACCTATATTCAACATACCTATACTTAAAGCACTGGTTACATTGGAACAAGCAGTTACACACAAGCCTCTTTGGGGTTATCTGACTGATCAAACCTAGCTAATTACAACAGATTTCCAGCACTTGTGTGAGTAACTTTTTTACGGGGTGCATGCAGCAAGATGTATTCACCTCCTCATACCTTCAATTGTAGTTCATCAAAACTGCAGCACTCCCATTATTATTATTATAATCATAAAACTGCCTTTATTTTACATATGGCATGTTCTTTTTCAAACTGACTTTTTGATGATCAAACCTACTGTATAAGCACAGTTTCACAATACCATTTGTTAATCTTATCTGATACCCTAAATTAGCAGATTACCAGGCTGTCTCCTAAGGTGTTTAAACATACACTCTAATATCAAGCCACTAAACAGCCATACTGGTGCATTCAGGCCTCCATAAGGGGCAAATACATACAGGTAATTACAACAAAGTGCATCCAGGGATCTACAGTACTTTCTGCTTAATTACTCATGCATTAGACTATTTAAATCATTGATCACATGGAGGCCTGCAATTAATTCTGGTTATTGGATTGAATGGTAAATGTAATCATATATTTAACTGTATTTATATGATCTCAATAGATATTTAATGATGTGCTGTGATTTGTTATGATCTCATTAAATAGTACATCAACTTAGACTTGAAGTGGCAATTCATTTTTTAATGTAGCATTATAGTAAGAGCTAGGAGTACAAATTGGTCCCTAGCAGGGCCTTAAATGGTTGCCCTACCTTGAAAATTACTATACACAGATACACAACAGTTTAAAACTATATAAAAGATGTTCTACATTTATATGCATTTCTCAGCTTTATAGGTTAAAAAACATACATACATGTGACAGCTGGTCCAAGTGGGAGCCCATAATGGAGTGCACTGCATTTTTAGTAAGTTGCAGATTGAGATCTCATAGTTGTCACTTCCAGAGTTTCTTAACCAGCTTCAACACACTGTGTAAGTTTTACCTACCTTTGGGGTCACAACGAGAGTTGTAACTATAGAGGAAGCAGACCCCTCGGTTGCAGGGGGAGTCCAGACTGCGGGGTCTGCTTCCTCAATGGTTTTTAGTAATTCCCCCTCCCCTGCTGGTCTCTTACTTACCCCGGCACAAGCGGCTGGGGAGCAGGGGATGTAAGTTGGCAAGTGGGTGGAGGGATGGCTGGGTATGGGCTGCTGTGTATGCTGGGGCCCCCAGAATTTTTTTTGTGGTGTACGTGGCATGCTATTGTTACTTCATTCACCACAACCCTAGAAGTACTGAAACAAACCTACAGTTATTTAATTTTAAATATTCCCTAACAGTAACAAACCCCCTTTTCATTTTTCACTCTTTATAATTAAAGTGGAAAAAATACCTTACTGTATGTATATACATTTATTTTTGTAGAACACAAATAATTAAGCAGCATTAAGAAAATTGTATAAGTAGAAATTATTACTTTAGCAAAGATGTTTTATAGCAGTGGTTTTCAGACTATTTGGGTTCAAGACTCCCTTAGTGGTCCATCATTTTCACAGGCCTTTCTTTCCTCATAACAAGGGGACAGTGGTCCTCATGGGCCCAAACAACCCAGGCCCTCTCCCTACCGAAAAGTATTGGTGCTACCTCAACCTCTTCTCTATCGTGGGAAAGAAAGTAAAAGGTAAGCAGAGGGGAGGGGTAGTGGTTTGTGTCTTCAGCTCGCAACTTTGGCAGGGGGTCCCCTGGGGTGGCAGCCCCGTCTCCAGAACCCCAGTCTGATGCTGGGAACTTCTGTTTTAAAAGTTGTCATATATATGTTTCTTTTGCTGCAAAAGGCAAATAGAATATCCGTCAATATGGCAGTCTACACTCTACAGATATACATAACTGCATGCAATGATTTCTGGCTATTTTCTCAATATTAACCAAGTTTTCTGCAGCCTCTATTAGAAGAAAGTAGTTGAAAGTAGGAAATCACATATTATAAACCATATAGTTGCTGTTCTGCTATTTTTAATGTTTGCAGATTCTTCAAACTTTCACTTCAAACTGACTGCAGTAAGTGTTTATAAAAGGCCTTGACATTTTTTGAGCTAGCTCCAATCTGAATTTCAGCCAAAGCACTTCTGGCCAACTTTTGATCTTTTGTTCTTTAGCTTCTGCTACATAAAATATATTTTATTTGAACTCTGCCACTTGAGACATATTAATAAAGAAAATGCAACATCAAGGTCTAATTACCTAAGTTGACTCTGGGTCCAATTCTTTGAAAACACATAATGTACTGTCTCATCACTCAAATATCTGTGCAATGATTTTGCGTCCAAGCCATTGAGAATGTTAATTAGAAAGTCAGTAATAAATGGAATTTTGAGTTGTGGTTAGTTCTACATTTTGGTCTGCCTGGAATTAATGGTCTAAAATGCAGTTTAAATAGAGCACAAAAAAAATCCACTGAATTGAGAACAATAAGATGCAATGCAGTTTGCCAACCTGATACCATTTTATGTGCCAATAAGCACTTAGTGCTGATTCTATGATTTGGGTATAATGTGGGATTTTGACCTTTGCTAATGAGGTACATTTAAAATCCAGATCTGATGTGTAAATAGCAGATCTGAGATCCAGTGGTAAATTTTGTCTGTGTGAATGTCGTGGCTTTTCAGACCAGAGCAGACTTTAAAAATATTTATATAGGGGTGGCATTTACAGGCAAATAGTGTCCTCTTATAATACAAACAAGTTTAATTTTTAAAAAAAGAAATTATTAAAAGGTTTTAGTTACATTTAGATCAATAGCGCTTGCAAGATATTTTTCAAGTTATAAGATTATAACATTCAAGAGGGCAGATTTAATGTCAATTTCAGTGTGAAGTTAGAAAACTCACCCACTTTCTATTGATTCCTATGGGATTTTTAGAAGCAAATTTATCAATGGGTGAAAATTGACTTTTTAAAATCCCATTGGAATGAATGGAAAGTGGGAGAATATTATTGGAATATATATTGGTAAATTTCACACGTTGATTAATCTGCTATTTGCTATCATGAAGGCAGAGTGCAAAGTCCAAAAAGCACCCTTTGCCTTCATAACAGTAATTAATGCAGTGTACACACATTTGTGTATGAATTAGACACACAAGTTACCACCTACCATGGCTGGCCTGCACCCCCTGATGCTGTGCATCTCTCACAGGCACTTTTGTGCCCCTTTGCACTTTGCCCAGGGGAGTAGTAAATGACTCCTATCTCTCTGTTCTAAGAATGACGGGAATTAACCCAGTTAACATATATTTTTCATATATGTTTATACACTAGTGTTTAAAAGTTTGTAATACTTTGAAATGTTCCAGCTTTTTTATTTTTTACTTTTCAGAATTATATTTATGAGACCATATAGTAAATACAATGACAATGTCATTAATGTTCTTTATTCTTTTAATTTCAAATAATAAGCAATTTCAGTTTGGTAATATTTAGGGGGAATCAACCCATCTCCAGAGGTGTGACTGATTTTCTGGACATATGTCTCAGTCACAAGAGCTCTGTAGAGTTGAAGTCTGGTGATTGTGCTTGCAAGGACTTTGGGTTCCTTCTGTTTCTTCTCCAGGTAGGTAATGCATAGCTAAGGATGCTTCTGATCATTTTCCTGCTGCATGATGATATTTGCACCAATCAAGCATTGACCACAGGGTATATTACATGACGTTGTAATAAACAAATTTCTGTGTGATTCTAAACTTATGAACACAAATCTATATATATATATATATATATAAATAAATAAATATATATATATATATATATAGGAGCTGTAACAGAACTTTGCTCTGGGACAGGCTGAGGCCAGAGTTCCAAAGGGGAAACCTAATATGTCCCTACACATCTGGAGCCCTCCCAGGTCACTGCCTTAGTGGCCTTTGCACAAATCCTGGCCAGTGATTTCTTAGTCCCTTTCTAGCTGTCTTTGCATAACCCAGCTATTATCTGCTTTTATATCAAAGAACTACCCTTGGTTTGTGTTCCTACTCATACTTAGCAGATAGTTACTGTGCTAAGAACAGCATTAGTTTTCTGTCAGCTCATCTCATGTCATTATGACATGTTAAAACTGGTCCCTTCATATTTCAATTGCATTTGAGTATTTTATATTCATAGTATTATTTTAGTATTCTACAATATTTCTCAAATTGAGCAACAAATCTGACATATCTAAAATATGCAATCTCCCTTGGACACTGACCAAAAGCTATTTCTGTAAGTAAAAATGCATATTAAAAATGCTCTTTTGTCACTCCTCCTATTGGCCAAAGGGCATATGCAAATATAATTGTTATACGTTAGTAATATTTAATGATCCAGGTACACTAGCTCTCTAATTTACAATCTCTGGTTTCATGTAGTAGGCTTGGGGGGCATAAAGCAGAGCTCCACGTCTAGTTGGAAAGCCTCTAGCTCCTTCAGCCTATGGAAATTGTACCAGTCAATGGCTCTCCACATCTCTATGTGATCTGATTGTTGGGTCAAGGACAAGGTGATCGGATGAGTGCAGTTCTATTCAGTACTTAGATTCTGGCAAAGACCCCTTTGATTTGTGATCTGAAGTAATTGTTATGTACTTGCTTAGCCCTACTTAATTTCCCTCTAAGAGAGGGCATAAGTGATTTGTTTAAGGACAAACTGGATTCTTTTCCAGCAAGAAGCATTACATATAATGACTTGTTCAAAATTTTGGCAGTGTTCGACCAAAGAAACAATTTGACACTTAGAAAGGAATGTTTTTTCTTGAAGTTTAAAGAAGCAGCCGACTTGCGTGACTGGGGAAAGTGCCATTTTTTCTGGATCAACTTGAAGAGGTTTTCCCAGATCAAAAACATAATTAAGGGGCATGATTAAGGGGCACACACTTGCACTCTTCTTCCAATAATCTTAAATAAGCCCTTATATGACTTTTACTCCTCTAAGTTAGAAAGCAATTGCAAATCACAATACATAATGATTGTCTGTCTCCACTGTTACACACAAGAGCATATAAAGGAGAAAAATAGATTGTTAATATGACTAAGTGGCAGTAATAATAGACATTGAAAGAATCACTGGATTCTAGCGGCAGTGGCAATCGAGTGATTATACAATGCTGAATTCCTACTGCAAATCTATTACACTAAATACAAATTGGGTTAAGATAATAAATAAGACATTGAAAGGAAAGGAAAGGCAATGCATTGTTCAAACCAATTTGTTGTGTAACAAAAAATGCAAATTCTTCACTATTTATTATCCGTCAAAACCATTAAAACTGCTTACACAAAACTTTGCCTACTAAAAGCTGGCGACGTCATGTAGGAGTCAGTTGGAGCTGTCCTAGGCAAACTGTAACCATCATTATTTAATCATGGTTTTAGAGGTTTTCATTTTTTTTCATTTGTAAGCCCACAGACAAGATTTACAGGAAGACGTGAAAACCACAATAATATTTTTTAGTTTTTGTGTAAAATTTTAATTTGTTTGTGCTTTTTCAATTTACATGGTTTAATATATAACTGGACATTCATGTTTTAGTGGAAATTCGTTTTTCCAAGGTTGATAAATCTACCCTATATATATATATATCTATATATATACAGGCCTAGGCAACAGCGAACATAATTGGCACTTTGAATCCCAGTTGTCTGATTGACATCCAAAATACACTAAAATGTGTACAGCTCATCCACCTCAGTTCTCCCTTGTTCTAATGAGGTTACACACTGTTAATTAGGGACATTCATTGTACTGGATAGTGTTTCATGTAGCATAAAGGGACTTGGCTTATTGTAAATGAAACCATATCTAGTGCAATGGACATGATTATTCACAAAAGAAGCCAGCAGCGCAAGATGACATTCATTTGAGACTTAACAAAAGGTTAAATGCCTAAATGTTTCACTGGCACTGCAAGGAATCAGTACTGTAGCTGCCACTTTTATATAAAATTGCAAAACTACAGAGATAGTACACTCTGATAGGGTGCCCTAAATGGTTCTTACAGTGTAATGCCATAAAGGTAGTCAGCAAGAGGGGTAGGAAGTGCAGCTGCTAGTGTGAAGAAACGCTATGAACACCTTCATCAGAAGTACTTGGAATACAAACAGCGCCAATTCTGGGACTGCTTCTGCCTGTGAAGCAGCCCGGTGCTGCCCCAATCTCCCTCTCCGTGCTTACAACTTTTATGTCCAGGGAGAGCCACATCAATAGCACTCGCTGCACTAGAAGAACTGAATTTCCACTAAAAAGCAAGGAAATTTGGCTCTTAAAGTTACCAGAGGTGGGTTTTTGCCACCCCTGGCAACTGGCTGCTCCTTTCAAACAAAATAGTTTTGGAGGGCACACCACAATTGCTAAAACAGAAATAGCTGGCTTTAAAACAAAGACAGCAAAAAGAAGAAAAAAGGGTGCAAATGAGAATCTGTTCCCCAAGCCCACATAGGGGCAAACAGAATATTAATACAAATCAATCAATTACTCAATGCACACCTACTAACCACAAAAAGGCAGCAAATAGTATGTTTAACATGTAATGCTCTTTATATGGTAAATATTCACAAAAAACACCAGTTGGACAAAATGTAATAAAATAGAAAAAGCAGACACGTGTGGATTGAGAAAACCCCAACATTTCGGAACACAGTCCTTTGTCAAGACTCCCCTTCACTTGAGGTTGAGGTGTTCTTAACACTTATATAAAGAATATGACATATAAACATAGTTAAATAGATGCAAAATAAATTAATTAAATCTATATTGCATATACAACTTAACAAAGATAAATTGATTACAATGACAAAAAGGAAAACTTGAGAGTAAAGAGCACTCACAAATATCATGCTAAATAATTAGGGTGATTAATAAACTGGAACCATCCAATAGACATATTATGCTGAGATAATGTCCATCTCCAAAAATGTACAACAGTTGTACTGTGGCAAAGCAAAAGCACTATAACATAAATAATAATGCCTGTGAGGATGTTTTATGTGGGTTTTAAGCAGTTGGAAATGCGTTACAATAACAGTTTGCATTTCTATTTCAATTTTTTGTTTTTCTTTGCTAATTTAAAGTGCAATAAACAAGGAATGTGCTGAATATCCATTTTGTCTATTGTTTTAATTACAAAAAAGCAATGACTATTTCTTCAGCTAAGCAAGGCAAACTGAAGCTAATCCATGTTTAGTCCTTGCAAGCTTGATAGATTCCCAGTGTACAGATAATGCCCCTGCATAATGGACAAAACAGGAACAACAAATGGAAAAAGGAGACTGTGGCATATTGGTAATCTAGGGGGCTGATTTACTAATCATCGAATCCGAATCCCGAATGGGAAAAAATCGGAATGGAAACGAACATTTTGCAACTTTTTTGTATTTTTTGTGTTTTTTTTGTCGCCGCCGCGACTTTTTCGTAGCCGTTGCGAATTGTCGCGACTTTTTCGTAGCCGCTACAACTTGTGCGAATTGTCACGACTTTTTCGTATTGAGCGCTAGTAAACGGCGGGCAAACCTTTCCGATTTTTTCGCAACGGCTACGAAAAAGTCGCGACAATTCGCGCAAGTCGTAACAGCTACGAAAAAGTCACGACAATTTACGAAAAAGTCGCGATGGCGATGAAAAGATCGCAAAATACTGATCATTACGAAAAAAATGCATTCGGACGCTTTCGATCGGTTCGTGGATTAGTAAATCGGCCCCTAAGTATCTACCTTGCAATCAGATTTTTCTTGATTAAAAGAATATGCATAAAGGATGTTCAGCACAAGCCCTAATTCCCTATTTATTGCACTAAACTTGAACAAGGGGGTAAACATTGTCTTAAAATGAAAACTTCAACCCTCAATGGTATCATCATTAAGTTGTTTTATTGTGATGATGAACAAATCATTTAATTCAGAGCAGTGCAGTTCAGCACATGTACTGCCTGGTAAAACAAAAGTTCTACAGACATATAAAATCATAATGGAAGTCTGAAAAATAAGTCTGAAAAATACTTACAATAGATCAGGGGTCAGGAACCTTTTTGGCTGAGAGAGCCATAAACACCACATATTTTAAAATGTAATTCCGTGAGAGCCATACAATATGTTTGGCCGCAGATGCTGGGACAAGGTAAGGTGGGACCCAAGGATGCCTGATGCGGATGCGATGCAGAGCAGGGCGTGGCCTGCGCTTGGTGGATAGAAGACGTGTTCTAAGGCTTAGAACACGTCTTCTATCCACCAAGTGCAGGCCACGCCCCCCGTTATTTTTTTTATTAAAGATTTGGAAGCGAGCCAGATGCAGCCATCAAAAGAGCCACATCTGGCTCCCGAGCCATAGGTTCCCTACCCCTGCAATAGATGAATAATAATAATAAAAACAAATCTGTTTCAGTTCTATTATTCTATATTACACCTGGATATCCCAGCAGACAGGCCTAATATAAAAAGCCAACACTGGTAAGAAGTACTACAGCCATTAATAATGTATTGATTCTGCATTCTTTTTTTATCTGCAATATCTTTAGAAACAATACATATTGCATAAATGACAGGTTTCTCATTTTGATCAACTGAAAGGGCTGTGGATTAAATGCATTTTGAGGAAAAATATGTGTTTTGATAAAGAACTCACATTGGACTTTGTTCATGTGTATCTCACCAATACATAAAAGAGAGTGCAGCTGCTTTAGTTTCTGAGAATATATTACAGTTTTCCACCAAGTATATGCAACAAATTCCTGTACTCTTCTATTTGCTCTACTGCCACTTATATGCATTTTTTAATTTCCCTCCTTATTCAGCTGCTTATCAACACACTCCCCAATCATTTCAAATCATTTCAGTTCTGTAACAGCCATCTCCTCCCTCTTTTCTACCCTTCTGAATATGAAAGTGGCAAACACATTATTATATATTGATTAGCTATTAAATAATGCAAAATCTGAGCTAACCTCTTAATATAGTGTAGTTAAACAATATTCATTCCAAAGAAAAGAGAAAATGACTAATGGTCAGAAGCAGACAGCAGGGTCTGGCCCCATCAAATGCTGTTCCCTTGGAACCAGAGAAAGAAAAATAATCATCAAAGTATGAAACATTTTGTGCCATGCTTTATAGACTCTATATCTATTGCAGCAAGGAAGATCACAATGTCACCTCAAGGGTAAGCATTATTGATAACATGATAGGAACACTACACTGACGTCTTTCCACAGCAATCTGGCAAATGGCAGCTCCTTTTGCAGCTGGAGTGACTGGAGGCAGATGAGTTATATATGTATCATATTTTGTGAATGACATGAAAGCTGACAAGCCAACAATAGCAGTATATGAACCTGGGAAGACATTCTTCTTAGCTTTGCAGTATCTGCACTTGAATTATTTTCCTCACTTTGTTATAACTCCAACCTCATTCTTTATAATGGCACTTTTGGCCTGTCTTTCAAGCCTGTGCTGTTTTAAAGGGGCTCTGTATTTTTTTGTTTTGCTTGCATGAGCAGACAGTTAGGCAGTGTTCTCCTTTAGTTTCCAGGTAGGCATAATGCATTTAGCTGTTGTTAATCTGGCCGTCAGTGCTCAGAGTTAGCCATCATGCTGCCTATAAAGTACCCAGCTCTGCTCTTTCACTGCCCATTGTACGTTAAGCTAGCTTGCTCCTAGATGCTCTGCTTCCTGTTTCTTCCACTTCCGGTTCCCGCTTCCCTGGGCTGTCCCTTGCATTGTTTCCTGGTTCTGACCTCAGCCTGTTCCTGACTTTGAGTTTGTGTCCCAATTATTCTGTTGTTTTCTAGGACTGACACAGCTTGCCTGACTATGTCTAGTTCGGTCTTTACGGGCTCCTTCCCTGCAGTAAATATTTGCCTCCCTTGCTTGCCACTGTGGGGGTTTCTGGATTCTCGTGAGTTAATACATGGTGACACCCAAGTAGATGAGGGCTAGGCCCAAAGCCAAAGGTGACTGTTATACTGTAGGCTGAAGAGCACACCTAGACCAGAATTCATTCACTTCCCCTGGAGTTTGGGTTTGCCATACGTGATATTATTCTTGCTAATAACTGTATCACACATTTATTCTTTATACATCAAAAATGTATATAATGATTGCCAGTTACTAAGCAAAATAATATTGTAAAAACTCAAGGACTTTAAATGAGAAGGAAAGCCTAGGTCACTTGGGGGTGCCAAAATGTTAGGCACCCCCAAGTGACTTAAATAGCTTACCTTTTACCCCGGGCTGGTGCCCTTGTTAAGAGAGAACAGCACCAGCCGGGGTACCTGTAGCGCTTCCTTCTTCTGCTTTGGCGCAATTAGAGTGAAAAGCCGAACTTTAACAGCAAAGTCGGCTTTTCACTCTGATGCACATGCGCTGGCCCAGGGAATTCGCCGCAGAAGAAATGCAGAAGAAGGAAGCGCTCACTACAGGTACCCCGGGCTGGTGCGGTTTTCTCCTAACAGGGGTACCAGCCCAGGGCTGCTGTAAGATGCCATAGACAGTCACTATTTAGTGGCCAGGTCCAGGTCCTATTTTGAATCACAATCCAGGCCTATGCAAAGGGTTTTAACATGAAATAATCCTGAATCAGCTTTCAATATATATTAATTAAAATTTTCTAATTTTTTAAAAGTTATTTGTAAATGAAACTGCAGCTCAAAGCAATTTGTCTGCCCTTTGCTATCAACACTCTTCCAGCCACGACTACACTTTCCAAAATGCCTTGCGCATTTCTGTTATCCCCATTGTTCTAAGGGAAACAAGCGGAAGGAATTGTAAGAAACAGACAGACGTTGTTTCAGTAGCAATTACATTTATAAATAACTTTAACTTTAATAATCAATGGACATTTTTAATTAACATATATATATATATATATAAGTTGCTTTGAAAAACAAAAGAAAAAATTAGTATTACAAGATGCTGCTTGCAATCCGGGCACATAATACATGGGTGCCTGTAGCCACAGTTGTACAGTTGTTCTGTGTTCACATAACCTTCTATCACTTCTCTTCTACAATGCACCTGAAAACTACAGGTATATACACCAGTGTGTTTTGTCCCAGAGGGGCTGAAATGTAGTGGCACATTCCTTAGCCTTGCTGCCAATCACTATTAGCCAAGAATGTTGGGATTTTCTCTTCAGTAGAGCTCATGTGGCCCAAGTCTGTTATGGCTCATATAAAAGCATCGAACAGAATTAATAGTTCATAGATAAAATAACATGTTCAGTATGAACATGGGCGACAATTAGCAACAAATTTCCTTCTGGAGAACCAGGTCAATCATCCAGTCTTCTGTTTATTGTGTAATACACTATTGTACACTACAGTGCATTACACAATAAACAGATGACTGGATGATTACCTGGTTTTCCAGAGTAAAGTCTGGAGGATTTGATGGTGCCTCGACTTTGTTTAAAGAACTCTAACACAAGTTTAACATTGGGAGGACATCACCTAGTTTGTATGCCTACTAGGCACCAAGTTCTTCCCAATGCAGATAAAGAAACTGAACAGTAGATTAGCAGTTGACTCACGCAGGTTTTACATTTAGTGAATCCATTGACTGAATCTATTCATGATTCTGCTTCACTTACGCCTGGCAAACGTTAAAGCACTGCAGGCAGCGAAAGCAATTGATTATGTCATTGAAATGGCTGAAGCTTTGATTGAACTAAATGTACTCATAATGTCTTCAAAGTCAAGGGTTAAGATTACCTTAATTATCATTCAGTTTGCAATGCGTTGGTGTGTTGTGTTCATTACATGGTTATGCTGTGCCATTTCACTTGACTTTCAAACAGCATAGATTTGTTTAGTTTTACACTTTCATTCAAATGTACCAAAAGGTAAATTGTTGAATCCAGATGATGTCTTAATTGAATAAAGAGATTTTTCTTGGCCTTTTCCAGTTGCTCTGTTTTCTACTTTCCAGACAGCATCATTTCAATCTTTTAGTTTTATGGCGCTAGACATCAAGAAGTGGAAGAGACAATAAAATATCTCTTGATGCTTTCGTTCATTAGATTGCAAATTAGCCTGCTGCCTCATTAGCATATAGAGTGCAAGCACATTTGCACTAAATACATGGGTCAGAATGGATTTTTTTTTTCTTTTTAGCAGACGGTCAGATATTGGCAGACAATTCACGTACTTTATTGGAATACAAATTCCATGACAAAGAGACTAGCAGGGATTTTGGAAGTAAGATTGAGACAAACAGGAAGTAAAAAAGTATGCGGAAAGCAGATAGTGTGTAGGGGAATTGTAGCTGTAGGTTTACAGTTTGGGCATCCTGGATTTTCATACACTTCCCCCCGCCTGGAATGGAATATTTACTGTCAATGTTGGGGTATTTACTGTCAATGTTGGGGTTGCTTTCTCTGGAGAAAAGGTGCTTGTGAGAGGACATGATTACTCTTTACAAGTACATTAGAAGACATTATAGACAAATAGAGGGGGATCTTTTTTTCCCATAGAAAACATCAAAGTACCAGAGCACCCCCCCCCCCTTCCCTTTAGATTAGAGGAACAGAACTTTAAGTTGAAGCAGCGTAGATGGTTCTTTACCATTAGGGCAGTGAGGGCAGTGAAGTTGTAGAATGCTCTGCCAGGTGATATTGTGATGGCAGACTCTATTAATGCCTTTAAGAGTGGCTTGGATAATACAAAAAGTGGATTGTGAGAGCACTCCAAGGCTATGTAAAAATATGTAAGTACAATGTAAGTGCAACTGTCTCTAGTGGGCAGCTGAGGTACCCTAGGGACTTTCACTCACAAAGGCCACTGGTGGTGGGGTGGTTGTGTGTCCCAATCTCCCATGGCAAGCAAGCAGTGGACAATATGGAGTGGTGGCTCCTTTAACAAATTATGTCAGTATGTCCTCCTGTGGATCCACTAGATCCCAGGCCAACCTTTAAATAAATAAAGATAAATAAAAGATAAAATAAATATATTGATAAATATAGGTGTATCATTCCTTCCATGAATTTCAACTTTCAACAAATTTTCCCTGTTTGTTATAGGCAAATTATCATGTACCTCTTAATATAAATAAGGCGTTATACAAAAGAAGGTGCAACATTCAATACATTTCTTATCCCCTATAGCAACCAATCGGCTGGTAATATTTCCTGGGAAAACATCTTAGGGCTAAACTCCACAAGCGCTTTTGTCAGATGGTGTCGGATTAACAGAACACACCTAAGTTGGATGTATTCGCGTGAGTAGAGGCATGAACAAAAGAAAACATCCAATTTGCTCTTATCTGATCCTCATCTGACCCACAAAATTTTACTGGTCACTATGGGCTACAGTACCAGGGCAATCTCCCCAAATATGGGAGATCATAGGGTTTAGCCTATGATTAAGTGCCGATTCCAGGCATGAAATGTCTTTAGATTATTGTCTTATAAGATGTTTCACCCCTATTTGTTCCTTATCTTCCACTCCGCTTGCCGACAGAAAGTTGTTACTCACCTTGGCCTATGTGGCATTTCAGAAACTTCAGATTGTGTTTTTTTTTTTTTTTTTTTTTGCTGTTATCAGAGAAACATAGAAATAATTTAAAGACAAACCAGACTAGAGCAATCCAGACCAATGATTTGTTTTTAAATAAATACTGTTTCCATTTTTTTGGCAGATGTGCTTGTACACTGTAGTATAATTATTATTAACATTTTAATTTTCAATTGGCAAATGGCTTTTTGGCATAAATTTGAGGCAATTTACCTTAACTAAACTAAAAGTTAAAAAAAAAAAAAAAACAGTAGCGCTGTAGACACCCCCACAAAAAGTAAAAAAAAGTACAATAGAAGAACGCTTTTAGTAAATAATGGAAGATTAGGCCTCCGCTGCTGACTAAGAGGGAACCAACACTATATCCTTGGGGAAGTTTTTGCACATGATCCTTCCTTTGTGTAATTTACCAACACCTAATTAAGGTTGCTCAGTAATCCAAAAGCAATCTATCCTCCTCTGTAATGGAGATAGCTACATAAAAGAACCTTATTAATTCTCGGGGACCATGTTTTTTGAGATAAGTTATTGCTGCTTAATGGCTTTCTCTGTTCCATCCTGTAGAGACACAGGACTGACCTTGCAGGAAAGTAATAATTAAGTCTTTGGTTTTAGTTTATTATAATAACTTGGAATATGTCATAGAATAATGGCATTTCAAGTTAAAGGATTTAGTCACAATGGGTATGGTACCTGTTATTCAGAATGCTCGGGATCTGGGGTTTTCTAAATAAGTGCACTTGTCATAATTTGGATTGTTGTACCTTAAGTCTAATAAAAACATGTATACATTAATTAAACCCAATAGGACTGATTATATCTTAGTTGGGATCAAGTACAAGGTACTGTTTTATTATTACAGAGAAAAAGGAAATCATTTGATTACGTTTTAATCATTTTATTAAATTTCAATTATTTGATTAGAATTGAGTCTAAGGGAGATGGCAATCCTGCAATTCAGAGCTTTCTGGATAATGGGTTATCGGATCCTGTAACTGTACCACTGGGGAGGGGTTTTTAAACTATGCACTTTTACTCATGCCTCTGTCTACTGTCATTTGCTGCCCTTAACAGCCCAACACCAGAGCACTGTATGGTGCTTTGTTAGACTTAAGTAAACATGTATAATAATCAGAACTCCATCAACTGTGCCATGTCTGACTCTCTGTGACTGACCGACCAGCATGAATCTATGGCATCTGCATAATAAAGTAGATGGATTGCTGAAGGCAGATGGCATTGCTGGGCTAGGGATGGGTAAGGCGAGGCATTAGGAAACATTTTACAAGGCTTGGCATTTTTTCATTGTACAGGTATGGGACCCCTTATCCGGAAACCCATTATCCAGAAAGCTCCGAATTACGGAAAGCCTGTCTCCCATAGACTCCATTTTAATCAAATAATTCAGAATTTTAAAACTGATTTCCTTTTTCTCTGTAATAATAAAACAGTACCTTGTAATTGATCCCAACTAAGATATAAATAATCCTTATTGGATGCAAAACAATCCTATTGGGTTTAATTAATGTTTTATTGATTTTTAAGTAGACTTAAGGCATGGAGATCCAAATTACAGAAAGACCCCTTATCCGGAATACCCTTGGTCCCGAGCATTCTGGATAATGGGTCCTATACCTGTACTAAGATGATTGCTATCATTATAAGGAAATTAAAGACAACATAATCTTAAACTTACATGCCCAAAAGTAAACCAGCAGGCAAGTTAAAAAATAAATATGTGGTCTATAAACCAGAACCAATTATCCATAAACCTACAATCAGGGATGGCCTTTAATTTGCTTTTCCCATTCAGTGTGTGTGGCAGAGGTATAAGGCCAAAAACTAAATCTAAAAATGTTAATACATTCCCCTATACTTGTTCTAATGTTCTAAGAACTGCACTTTGGAAATTCTGACTGTATATTCACACACCACTTTGCCCTCCCAGAAAACCTCAAATGAAAGTTCTTGCTGGGCATGCTGCTGATTACTACTGCCATTCTCAGCCTTTATTCATGTTGTTTTCATCAGAATACTGCAAGCACAACACAAAGATCTGTTACCTCAGCAGGAAAAGCAATCTGCATTATGTGCGACCATCGACAACTCCATAAAACACTGTATTTTTCATTCATAGAGGGGTTTTACATGGCAAAAAGCACAACTGTGGCACAATAGTTAATATATGAATGTATAAATTTATTAGGACATCAGGAATCTGTTTGTACATTGCTTTTTTTTTTTTTTTTTTTTTTGCTTCAAAGTAATTTATAAGATCAGAAGCATATGAGTAAGCAATGTACCCAGTACCCTTCTAATTGAACTCCAGCAGTGCTTGTGTGGCAGACATAAAATACACTAATGAAACTCAAAGTGATCCAGTCATTTGTATGTAGTCCATTTGTTTTATTTGTGATAGTGACATTAAATTCAACAGCAATCTTCTTTCCAAAAATCACATGTTGCAAAGACCAAGAACCTTCAATCTGTTGCCTGTGACTTACCTGCACTACTTTTAATAAACTTACCTGGGCTTAATATAGAAACGTCCCCATATTTTGTTTCTTTTCCCCTAGCTGTTGTTTGATTGCAGCTTCCTACAAATTAAAACTCCAAAGCCTGTTTGTGAAATAATAATATGATTATAATGCAATAAAATAATTTATGAAATAAGTTTTATTCTGGGCTATGTAGTAAAGATTGTAAAATGACTACAAAGTTAATGGACATGAATCAGTATTAATTGCCAGTCCAAGTATTTTTTTTTTATAAACACATGCATTATAGGCCAAATTGTATTTTAGAGTCTGCAGTTATATGAATTAATTGAGACCTACATCTAGGCTAAACTCTAAAAAAACTCTAAAACCACAAATTAAGATTGTTACAATTTGCCTAGGACAGCCCCAATTGACTTCTACATTACCTAGACCAGGGGTCCCCAACCACTAGGGCGCGGACTAGTGCTGGGCCGTGGGCTGTGTTACTATAGGCCACCTCTGATCCCTGCTTACAAAGTGTCATTTGGAAGATGTGCTGCGTATGACATGATGATACATCAATGCGTATAGTGCTGCTGCGTATGACTCTCCATGTCAGTGACTCATATGTGTCATACAGTGATTGCTTTGCATGCTTATTATCACCCCCCCAGTAAATGAAATGCACGCCCTGCCCGGCCCATTAGCCCGTGGGAAAATCTTCTTAATTAAGAATGGTTTGTGGCCCAAAAAAGGTTGGTTACTGCTGAGGTATAGCATATTTATACTAGGCAGTTGGGGAAGGGCCCATTCACGGGCAGATAATCTGTAAAGAGACAAACCAGCAGATTAAGTCTGTCTATGTATGGGCCTTCTGCAACAGATATCTAGCAGAAAATCGGCCTGATATCTATTGGGCAGGTTTGAAAGTTTGAAAGCTGCATAGGGCCCTATTATTATTATTATTAACATTTATTTATAAAGCGCCAACATATTCCGCAGCGCTGTACAATAAGTGGGTTTCATTCATTGGACATACAGAGTAACATATAAAGCAATCAATAATCGATAGAAGAGGTGAAGAGATGATTCGATTCTTGGCCTGGAGAGCAACAGATCGCATCATCTTGATTTGGCCAGCATATAAGTGGCCAACTTGGGTAAAGATGTGTTCATTCACGAGTGGATCTTAAGGGGTATGGCCAGCTTAAGTCTTTGCCGATCTGTAATTGCACCCAGAAGCAAAAAAAGCGTTTCTTGCTGAGGGGGTGGAAGGGTGGTTGCGTTTGTCGCTGAGGGGGTGGAAGGGAGGGTGTGTGTCGGTGAGGGGGTGGAAGGGAGGGTGTGTGTCGGTGAGGGGGTGGGAGGGTGTGTGTTGGTGAGGGGGTGGGAGGGGGTGTGTCGGTGGGGGGGTGGGAGGGTGTGTGTCGGTGTGGGGGTGGAAGGAGGGTGTGTGTCGGTGTGGGGGTGGAAGGGAGGGTGTGTGTCGGTGAGGAGGTGGGGGGGTGTGTATCGCTGAGGGGGTGGGAGGGTGTGTGTTGGTGATGGGGTGGGAGGGTATGTGAAAGAAGACCCAATCACCTTCATGCCCCCCAAGCAAGGTACTATGCTAGTGGTTATATTGTAATGCATGTTTCACTGTACAAACCAGATGTGTAATAAATCCAATAATTGCTTTCTTGCAGATTGCAAAGCCCCCTCCACACATGAAATCTTTTCTGCACACTGTACAAAAGAACCAGTTGCCCATGATGACACCAGAGTCTATTGGAAAAAACATAATGGGGAAATCCTTCATCAGGCGCAATACACCCCTTTAAAATAAACCCCAAGGTAAGAGAATGAAGCCCACTTGTGTGCCATGATTGAGCAATATAGTGCTACTTTGAGAACTGAAGTGCTAAACTCAAGCTACAGACCCTTTAGGGACTATATGCTAGGTAGTCTGTAAGGTAGGGTGCGTGTGTCTGTGAAGGGGTGGGTGGATGCTTGTGTCGGTGAGGGGGTAATAGGGTGGGTGCGTGTGTCGGTGAGGGGGTTGGTGCGTGTCTGTCTGTGGTTGTTGGGCGGTAAGGGGGTGGGTGTGTCGGTGAGGGGGATGGTGCATGTGTCATTGAGTTGGTGTGTGTTGGTGAGGGGGGGTGGGTCACTTACCTTAGTGGGTAAATCCTCTTGCAGCACTTTATATTTTGGTCACTTACCTTAGTGGGTAAATCCTCTTGCTGCACTTTACATTTTGGTCACTTACCTTAGTGGGTAAATCCTCTTGCTGCACTTTACATTTTGGTCACTTACCTTAGTGGGTAAATCCTCTTGCTGCACTTTACATTTTTGTTACTTACTTTACCTTTAATAATAATAATAATAATAATAATAATAATAATAATGGCACCTACTGGACATAGAGATGCTTTGCTGCACAGGACATAATAAATGCTCTCCAGCTCTTTCAGTTGTTCCTGCAACAGGAAAGCATTAGAGCTCAGTTGATACCATACTGTAAGTTGTCGATCAAAATTGAGCATTGGTACAGCTAGGGGTATATTTATCATGCTGTGTATAAAGTGGAGTAAAGCATTACTGGTCATGTTTCCCAAGGTAACCAATCAGCAATTAGATTTCAACAGCTGCTATATCTGTTGGAGAAATCTGTTCATGTAAGGGGGTCCTTAGCTTGTAGGGTGTCCCTTCCTTACCCTGAATAGTGGGTAGAGAAGGGGGTTACACTCAGCCCCAGCAATAGGAAGACCGTTGTCCCTAATTGGGGAAATGCTCTATACAAGGTATGTATGGGGGGGGGGGGGCACGATTCTTGAAGTAAGGAGGGAAAGGAAGGGAGAATACCTTTTTAAAGATGACTGCCTGTTCAAGAAAACAGATAAAAAATGTGAAGTAAGTGTGACTGAGTAAACATTTGATTATTTATGTAATATTTGATTGTTTTTACTAAACAATAGGAGGACTAATGGGCAGTATGCTTTAAACATTCTCCTTTAAACAAATGCTCAAGGTGGACTGAGAAATTGATTGGGTCAATAACAAAATAGCAAAAAAATGAGGTATGGGCTGAGTCCAAGATTACAGCAGGATAAGTGGCTAAGATTATACATAGGGGTCATTTATTAAAAGGCCCAGAGCAGTGATGGATGATCCGTGGTGCAAAAAAAGGTTGGGGACCGCTGACCTAGACAGCTTTAAGATGGCAAAGTTTTGTATTAGTGTTTTTTGTTTTTCACTCTTAATAAATCACAAAAAATTAGATTTTTTTACATGAAAAATTAGAGTTTTAGTGGAAAAAACAAATCGAGAAAAAAATACGGATGTCAGTATAGGTCCCCCCCCATCTTGGTTTTAGAACTTGCTTTGTGGCCCAAAAATGTTGGTTTATATATCTCTTTTAATAACCATTTTCTATTGTAAAAAGAACTTCAAACTACTAAAGTGCAGAATCCTTTTAATTTAACAGTTTAACAATTAAGGTTTCATTGTATCACATTTTTAATTACATTACTCTTGTATAGCCTATGTGGCATTTATTTGTTTTATAATAAATACATCTGCACTACATGCTTGTTTTTATTCCTATGGTAATATGACCATGAGAATATAGGTTGAGAAGAATGGAGCTCTTCCATGTGCATTACTTTAGAGGGCATTTATTTATGGGCGCTCTTAAGCTGGAGAATATGGTGAGCTGGATGACTTACTTATGTTTTAAGTGGGGTACAAATAACGCTTTTACTCTGGTTCACTATTTAGAGAGAGCTAAGGGTTATAAGAGGGTGCTTCTTAGTGCTCATGCCCAGAGGACTTCTTGATAAAAAATCCTGTAGTGTAGAGTGTAGTGTTGGGAGTGTAGTGTTGGGAGTGTAGTGCAGGCCAACCTTGTCCTTACCGCCTATCATAGGGCAGCACTGTATTCACCAAGGCAGCCACAGGTCTCTGTGCTACAAGTTGGAGCACAGAGAACTGCAACATAGGAAGTACAAAGTACGAAAAATGGCAGATTTATACTTTGCAAAATGCCTTGGCAGTCATAATTGTTCTGATCAAAACTACACTAAAATATATAAGAATGTGGTGCACTTCCCCATAGATATTTTCTTCTATAAATGCTACAGGGAGGATATAAGAGGAAAGCTGCACTTCAACAGTATATTCATCTATATAGTTATTTGGACTACTAGATACACAGAAGGAATTTGTATTGCACTGGTAATTTTCTATTGTAGTAGACAATTTAACTGTATTCAGGGGATCAAGAAGGCCCACCATAAGCAGTAATGGAACCCAAAGGTTAAGAGTTATTGCTGTGAAGTGTCAAGAAACATTAGATTTTTGTCCTTTGATGTATTCTCTTTCATTGTGCATGTTGAAATGTAAGATATGCTTCACACACACACACACACACACTCTAAAATCTAGAATATCAACCTGACCCCTTTTCCTCTTTCTTTTTGCTAAAGAAATTACAGATACAGTGAGCAGGAATGAATAATGATAAACAAGTATAAAGCCAAATTGGCTTCAGGTTTTGAAATGTGATGGAAAATGTTCTTACATGTCAATTTAATACCAGGGTAGATAATGGGAAAGCTCAGCAGGCTTGGCCTTCTGTCTGGAAATTAAATGATATGCTCTAATGATTACTGTCAGAAATATTGCTCCTCAGCTCTAACCTGTGCTGACGCAATCCACTCTCCAAACAGAATCAAGGCTTGATTTAGTGCAAGAATTATTGTGACAGTCAATCTATACCTGGTCTGCTCTCTCCATCCCCTAAATGGATGAATAAAATTAGACTCCTATAAATCAAAGTTGATCGTGCAGGTAAGTGAAATTCAGGACACAATGTGAGGGAGAGTATCCACTTTTCCTATCAAACACCAATAAACCCCAAAGCCCATATTTATCATCCTGCAGGGGGTGCCTTGCCACAGTGGGGTGTATAAAAACAAACAAATTAAACACATGTGAAATAAATGCTCGACTAACTATCTGCGGGAGATTAACAAAGAAAGACCAAGAGGCCTATTTATTATAATTAATATTTGTGTATTTTTTCTACTCCAAATAACCCTTTAACAAATATTAATGTTACTTTATTTATTAAAATATCTGAATATAAATACTGATTTAATAAAACCATGGGAAAAACCTTGAATACCTTGAATTTGTATTTTATTCATCATTTTTAAAGGGCTGACAAGTTCAAAAAAGGTTAGAAAAACTCAAATTGACTAAATAGTTCAAGTTTTGCCTAGGACAGCTCCCATTGACTTTAACATGACTTTGAAAGCTTTCAGATGCTGAAGTTTCACATGCGTAAATAAATATAAAAAATGTGTGTTCTTTAAACATTATTCAAATTCATGATTTTTTGTACAACAAAACTTAAACTGTGGAAAAAAAAATAAAAAGTTGATAAACAGCCCCCCAAAAGTCCTTCTTTGTTAATCTAAGCACAGCTCTTCTATGTAAGAATTTAGTCAGTGTGCTGTGATAGAAGGTTTGGAAGAGTGTTCTGCAATTCAGATTAAAGCTAAAGTACATGGGAAATTTGTAGGATGGTGTCAGACCAACAGATTGTATTCTACGAGTCTGATGTATCTGTGTGGGTCAAAATATAATGGGACTGATAGAAAACTCTGATGTGTAAATTACATACAAGATTTGCCATTCAACATGACAAGCCTGTCAGAATAAAACCTATGGGGTCTGATATACCTTTACTTCTCATTGATTACAGCACAAAATCACATGTTGTTGCAAGAAAAGATTTTGTGGGTCAGATAAAGTCTGAACCATGACATCTGATCAAAGTCTCCTGTGTAAATCTCCTGTCCTTACTCTGAGTTTGTCTGGATTGAAAAGTAAAGCTGGCAATGCCTCTCTTTAGTACTAAGGTAGTCACCAGCTGAATCAGCAGGACTAATAGTTGGTCAGCATATGGCCACCTTTATGCATACTTTTATTCCTTTGTCATAGCTTGCAGACTGTCATATCTAACATCAGCCTCCATTAAGCTAGAATGTTGCTGTGGTATCTTCTCCATTACCCAATTTTTTTTTTGCTTAAAGGAACAGTAACACTAAAAAATAAAAATGTTTTAAAATAATTAAAATATAATGTACTGTTGCCCTGCACTGGTAAAAGTTGTGTGTTTGCTTCAGAAAGACTACTGTAGTTAATAGAAATAGCTGCTGTGTAGCCACTCGGGCAGCCATTTAAATTGAAAAAAGGAGAAAAGGCACAGGTTACATAAGAAGATAACAGATAACAGTGAAGAATACAATGGGAATGGGCTATCTACACGTAACCTTAAACTCGCTTGTCCCTCTAGAAAATTGGGACAAAAGTTTATGGGACCTTTTCCGATACTTAAACAAATAAATTCTGTTGCCTATAAGCTAAAATTGCCAACTAATCTCCGGGTGCACCCCGTATTTCATGTTTCCCTACTAAAGAGCTCTTTCGAAAACCCATTTTCTGGTCGCACTGAACCTCCTCCTAAACCTGTGGTGGTACAAGGTTCGGAGGAATTTGAGGTACAAGCTATCCTTGACTCTAGATTCCGGAGAGGACACCTACAGTATTTAGTTCAGTGGAAGGGTTTTCCTCCTGAAGAGAATTCCTGGGAGTCTTTAGCTAATATCCACGCTCCTCGATTAATTCGAGTCTTTCATAAGAAGTTTCCAGGTAAACCTGCACCTGTGCACGTCCAGAGGCTGCTCCTTGGGGGGGGGGGGCAATGTAGGGCACCTGGGACTGTCTGGGGCCGGCTGCGGGGATCCAGAGCGGCGCCGCCGGACAGTATGGGTGTCCTTCCTCTTCGCGCATGCGTGCGCGCACGTTTTACGCCGACGCATGCGTGCGTGCGCGCCTTAGCGCGGGTGCGCGCGCTTGACGTTTTTGCACATGCGCAGTGGGTTTTTAAGGACGCGTGAGGCCTGTGATCCTTGCAAAGTGATCTTTTCCTCTGGTTAAACACTTAGCTTTGTTCCTACTCCTAAGACTCTGATTTCAACCCTGCCTGAACTTGGATTTGACCCTCGCTGCCTGCATTGACCTTTCGCCTGTCCGACTACGCCTCTGCCTATTGATTTTGGTTCTGACGCTCCGGTTCGGCACTCCTGCCACTCCTCCACTAGGCCCAGTCCTGTTACACCTTCAGCGACTGTCACCTCAGTGGGAGGTGTAGGAGAGGTCCTTCCCCTATGAATTCTTCAACCCATTCATCATCTGGCTTGACAACGTAGCACTTATATATATATACAGTATAGGTAATTGATCAACTGCATTGAATGCAACCTCCCAATATATTTTCCCCCTGAGTAAAGACTCTTTAAAAGGCCATATTAACTAACGATGCTCTTGCCTGTGCATGCACTCCAGGTGGCAGTCATTTAATAAATGACCAGAAGAGTCTATATATATATATATATCAATCATTAACAATTAGTGGAACAGCACAAGTGAATTCAGCAACTGTTGTTCAACCACCACTATAATCAACACTTTGAGAATGTACAGTATATAGCACTGTATGTCATTACTAATGTCCTTGCTTAGTGCTTGGAGCAGCCAGTTGCAAATCTTATATGTACTAGGATGTACCCATAAAAGTCATCTCATTCATATGGTTCATGCTTTGCACTACTTGCACTTTGTTAGCTTCTTTATTTGAGGCTTGAGATTTAACAATTTAGTGCCACTGTGTAAGTTTCTTAAGTGGTGAAGAAGACAATAAAAAATCTGAACTAGAGGTTAATTGATAACTTGATAAAGAACCACCAAACTAATTATAATCATATGCAGTCCCCTAACAAACATAGACATTGGAATCTATTATTCAGAGTGCTTGGGACCTGTGGTTTTCCAGGGATCATCTGTAATTTAGATCCCCACTAGTAATGAGGAATTTTTTTTACAGATATGGATTTGCAGTAAAAAATGTGTCAACAAAATGTCCATAGACTCCAAAAGTCACCACAAAAAAAGCCCTGGAATTTTCAGAGTACCAGAATTTTTTTAGGACAGATTCACTCATCACTAATCTCCATTCCTTTAATATACTAAAAAACATTTTATGTTACCTGATACCCCAGGTAATGTTTGCTGTTAGCAGAAAGCTGCACAGTACAGTACTTCTGAGCAAGCACCACGGACTGATCATCTTCTTCTGCTTCTTCCTTCTTCGATGGCCCAGGCCAAATGCATGCGGTAAAGTGAAAAAGCCAGTTTTTTGCTTAAAGTTCATCTTTATACGCTACTTTGCATGACTACTAACTGAGAAATAGGAAGAAGCAGAAAAGGTGGTGTGTGGTGGTCAGAAGTGCCTTCTCCATTAACCAAGTATTGTTTTTGCACCAATATGGATTTTCACTACTTAGTTACCCATCAAGTACAACTTACTATTTGTATAATATATACTAATTAGAAATAGATAACATTTTCTCAAAATGGGCTCTATAGGAAGTGCCCTCCCATAATTTGGAGTTTTTTGGATATCGGGTTTCTAGATAAAAGATCCTATACCTATGTTTTTTTTTATCATGGAATGAGAAGACACTGCATGTTTTGGGCCTAGACTTATCAAGTGTAACATAGTGGGTATTTTAAACTTCACGTCACCGTAATTCTCTATTTGCATTTAAAGAGATAGATAAACCAAGTTCAGTTTATAGTTTATTGTCCATGGAATAAATCCAAATCAAGTTGCTTTTGTTCCTGTTCCACTCGATATAGGACTAGGCCAAATGTAGTGTGTTTCTACTACATAATGAAAACACAGCAGCTTTCATAATACTGCATTAAGCTGTCTGATTTAACCTTTGCTAATTGCTCACTGAATCCTTGGTGGAGCACAGACACCATTAAATCAGCAGTATAACTGAGTTAAACTAACGTCAACAGTGAGCCTGATGTACCTTACACTCATCTGAAAGGATACACTTGTCCTTCAGCTGTTGGCCTTCAGCAGAGGCTAAAAACAATACAAGTTAGTCTATTTCTTCTCCAGAAGGTGCATGCAACAAAGCAGTTGTAGGGACCTATAGGATTAACATTATCTATAGCTTTAAATCCTTACACTTCCTTATTTCACTGTTACTGGGTGTATGCCCATGTATCTATTTTGCTATTTAGCACAATATGTGTTATTGGCCATAAACCTTATGACCACTTTCTGCCACACTGTAATATAGTGTTTAGCAGGGAGTGGATCTTCCTCTTCTGTTGGACCAGTTGGATGTTCCACTGAGCCTGGGATCAACAAGGCCCCAGTAAAGCCATCTTGCTCCAGAGGGACCTTTGGAGAAGTGAGGGAGCAGGGTTCCGGTGAACGAGGATCTAGTACATGCAGGTTATTTTGTGTAATGGCACGTTCTAGGAATGTGAGATAGCTTTAGTTAGCAAGAGCAGCTCCAACCAGGAGAAATAGCCGGGAGTATTCTCCTTTACAGGCTCTGCTGCCTTAGTGTACGGACCGCAGCAGTGACAAAGGTATCAGGCATAGTCTTCTTTCTGAACCACGTCTACTGTTTGGGATCTAGTCCATTAAGGGGGAGTGCTTACCAAATACTCTCCATGGTGGTGCATCTGTATATTGCTTTCTCTGCATTTAACCTGCCAATCCATTGCTTTACAGCTGCATTGTGAGTATTACTGCATAACCCTGTGGATCATTTGTCTTGTACAATAAACCCAGTTCTGTTTGAGTTTGCTGCAAGAACCTTCTGGCGTCATTTGTTTTTCTTACTTTGCGCACAGAAAAAACGAGTTGTAGTTGCACTACCTCCCATTTGATCTTTGAACATCCTGTGTGTTAGAGTCCAGTGTACCCCATGCTCAATAGCATATCTAGCTGTTCTTTGTCTGTTTTACAGCCAAAAAGGGGTTACACAGCATTAGTGGCTAAGGTGAGAAGAAGCTGAGGGCAATTTGACCTGGTTCAGACTTTGTGGCTATAATTATATTACCCTATTTAATATAGTAAAATTCTCCACACACACCAGTTTCCTGTTCCCCTACTATAATGTACCAAATGCCACTCCCACTGGCATATAAAGTTAAAGTTATATACAAAGTTAAGATTGAAATCTCTAATGTTGCCTATGCATGCATGGAGTAGTTACTTACTGTACCTTATGCAGTTAATCATGCAGTTACTCTAGGTTTTCCATCAGCTCATGAATGGTTAGGAATTGTGGTCAAAGCAATGTTCCTAAATATGGATTGTAAATTGCTTCCTAACTATAGTTCCCTTTGGTAAGTACTGAGTGTGTCTCAAGTATTTGGGTGGCAAACTGATCATCCGATTTCCTCATTTTGGGCTTTAAGGATTGTGAATATAAACTAGAAATATGGTGTCTTTAAGATTAGGTGACAACAACAATATAACAATCAATGACTGGGGTCATCTATCCCAGGAACAGTAATGGACTACATAAAGTGAAAGGTGTGATTTATGACACTTATTGGTATAACACCATCAGTACAGAAGTATAGAATCTATTCAGAATGCTCGGGTCCTGGGGTTATCTGGATAACGGATCCTTCTGTAATTTAGATCACCACAGACTTAGGGGCAGATTTATCAAAATGTGAGATGAGAGTTTACCACAGAATTCTCAACGGGTCAAAGAGTTCACGATTTGATAAACAGGCTTCTATAAATCCCATAGGAATGAAAAGAAAGTAGGTGAGTCTTTCTGTGGTAAACTCCCATCTCACATTTTGATAAATCTGCCCCTAACTCTGCTAAAATCATTTAAACGTTAAATAAACCCAATAGGATTGTTTTGCCACCAATATGAATTCATGCAGCTTAGTAACATCAAGTACAAGGTACTGTTCATTATTACAGAGAAAAGGGAGATCATTTTTAAAAGTTTGAATAACTTGGTTGAAATGGGCTCTATTTGAGATGGCCTTCCTGTAATTCAGATCTTTCTGAATAATGGGTTTCATACCTGTATCATTAAATCGCTTGTACCATGAAATCACCTAATTATAGAATGCCCTTTGGTCCATTGTAGATTGACCAGTGTTCTGCTTCATTCATTGGGGGCTGTTGTCTTCCAGTTAATGTTAGTGCTTTAGAGGGGAGGTTAATTTCAATGTGCTATATAATGGCTAATTGATTTTCATTATTTATTTTCTATAGTTTTTAAGCTATGTGCCTTCTTCTTCTTACTCTTTCCATTTAAAATGGGGGTCACTGTCCCCAGAAGCCAAAACACTCTCTGTGAGGGTACAATTTTATTGTAATTGTTACTTTTTATTACTTATCTTTTTATGCAGGTCCTGTCCTAGAAACATATCAGTCTCATGTTGCTAAGGTAATTTGAACCCCAGCCACCAGATAGCTGCTGAAATTTTAAACTGAAGAGTTGCCGAACAAAAATTCAAATAATTAAAAAAAAAACAAATAATAAAAATGAAGACCAATTGCACGTTGTCTCGGAATATTACTCTCTACATGCTAAACATTAACTCAAGCATAAACAACCCTTTTAATGACATATCAATACAAACAATAAACATGCTGAAGCAATATCTAAGGCCAAGCCTGGCAGAGTACTGCCTGGAGAAATGTGTCTTGTCAAAACCTCTTAAACAAAGACAGTAAACCACCTACACAGGGGACTAATTTCAAAGTACATTTAATACAATACAAAAAATATCAGAACACAAAAGAAAAGGAACATGTTGTATGATGTGAAGAGAGACAAGATGATTACCCTTAAGCTACCCCATCTAACACTGTATATTTCACATCATAAAACACTTCAGCACCTGCTTTGATCATGTATTCAGTAGTGTGAAACTACACCAATGACCCCAGGGCCTGTCTGTTATTAGGTTACTATCCCCCAGGAATATTCATCTCAGAGAATAAGTAGCACTTGACTTTTTGCACCTTTATTACACAGTACTGTCTTCAGGTGAAAAGCTTTGCAACTGGCAGCATTTCGAATAAATGAGAATGAATTTGTTCAGGGGACTGCATTATCGATCCAGATTTCCACCTGGATTATCAGAGACAGTAACTATAGAAATCACTTGGTGCTGATCTGTGTGTAAATATTCACAAAAATCTAATTACTGTACATTACTTCAGGCACCATACAATGCATTAAGCAATAAAAAAAATACTTTATGATTCTAATCACGAGACCCTTGGACTGATTCGGCAGCTTATCGGCCTGTGTAGGGGCAGGAACGACGGGCATGCCCGACCTTTATCTGGCCTGAAATTAGCCAGATATCGATCGGGCAGGTAAAAAGATTTAGTCGGATCGGGGACCGCATCGGCTTGTTGATGTGGTCCCCGAACCGACTGCGCCCATTGCTACCGTTATAATTCAATTGTTTGGCCAAACGATCAAATTAGCCTACATTTGCCCGATATCGCCCACCCGTAGGTGGGGATATCGGGAGAAGATCCGCGAGGTCGCCAAGCAAGCGGATTATTTCAATTATTTCAATATTTTCTTAATGTGTATGGCCACCTTAAGTTAGAAACACTGGGCAAACTTGGACCTGGGCTTTCAGTCAGCTGCAGGTTGAACACTGACACAAAACTCATTTTATTGGTTACTGTGGCTTACTGCCCAGGTGCAAATTTAATCCCAATGAGTTTAATGTACAACGTTGTAGGCTTACTCCTGTCGGCTGGTTTATCTCTGTTGTTCTTCTATTTAAAGTGGAGCTACTGCCCTGAAAAACAAAATATTATAAGTTGGTACTAGTGCACAGCCTATAGCACACAGGATGGATTTCAGCCAAAGAATCGGGTGAAATAACCTGAAATTACCCTCTCCTGCCTATCATTTTGTTTAATGGGGAAATGCCTCAAAGCAACACAACTAGCCCTTTGCTAAACAACTAGCCCTTCTCTAGTGTGCAATTTTAGGATACAGTTGCCTCTGTCTACCAGAGTCAGGCATTTCCCATTCAACACAATTAGGTGGAGGGTAACCTAAGGGGCAATTATGGTTTTTTTTTTAATTGTGAAGAAATGCAGCAGACAATATGTCCAAACTGCTCCCTGTGCTAGAGACTTCCCTCCCATTTCTCATCTTAAAGCATTTTATTTCCTGCTTAGGCCAATATAACCTGGGGTTTGAGTAACGGCAGGCATAAAGTTTGCCTGGTCTGGTATATACAAATAAAAATTATTCAGATTTCTTCTTTCTGATAGCAGATTTGTTACTAGAACTCAGCACCTATTATGGTTGCTTTACCCTAGTGTCCATGAGTGTGGCTTGCTAAATAGCCTTACATTATAAGCAACTTGCATCAATTAACTTCCAGACTTTTGCTACTGTTGCTTTGACAGCCTTTTCCAATTCAGCTTCAATTTGCTTTCAGTGTTGGCTCTTTAATAAAATGATCAATTCTGAGAGATCCAGCACGCTTCTGCAATTTATTACACCAAATTTTTAATCTGATCGGATTGGATTAGAATTATGTCTGAATGGCTGGTTCTCAATTGATCTATGTCTGATCAATAACCCAGGAAAATGAATCCCTTTTTCCATGAAAGTGCATTTCATCAACAATATTGATCAAATGCACTGGAAAAACCTTAAAAAAGGCAACATTATCCATTGCACTGTATGGAGTTTAATGTCTCAGACCAGTGTTTCTTCTGGGGGTTTGAAATATTGAATTCTTGAAGGCTCAGACAATGATAAATAACTATTTTATTTAAATCAATCAAATTGGCCGATTGAATGGAATGACTCTGTGGAACTTCTATAAATACCCTGATCCTGCAGGGTTCCCAGTTCAGTCTTCCCATATGGTTTATCTTTTGATTATTTTTTTTTTATTATTATTTAATAGTAGGGGGTGCATCCCTGCATTGCAATGTCAATCTTGTATTTGTAAACACGGCATTCTCCTTTTCACTGACGACAATCATTGTATGACATATCTGTGCTCAATGTGGCTGATTATGTTTGTGTTGTCATAGGCTGGTGGCAAAAGGTTGCCCCTTGTAACTTTCAGACCTGAATTTCCAATTCCTTGATTGAAATTTGTCCCATGTTGGAGCTTAGCAGAGTTAAGCACAGGGAGTGGCATCGGGATGGAATGTAGAAATGCCAAGTCCCATATATGCAAGTTGCTTATCTGAAGTAAATGCACATTTTCTCATAATCTGGTAACCTTACCCCAGGTTTCAAAAGACAGTGGCAATAACCCTAATACAGAAGTAGAAAATATACTGAAAATTAAAGGTAGAGGTGGGAACAATGAGCATTAAACATAAGTGTGTGTGCAATTTGGTGTAATTGTTTTGTTTGGGGCAATAAATTACTTTAAGTGATTAATATTTATTGATTTAATGAATTTCCAGAGATGGATTTTTCTCAGCCTTAAATGAATTTACAACAACTTGTGCCTTTTGCTCTTTAGGCTAAATGCAAACTAATACAGACAGCGGCGTCTGTTTACTAAAGTTCATAAAAATTGTCTATAAACTATCGCCTATTATCACTGCGAATATTTTAGCTGCAAAATTGCTGCTTCCATTGTAAGATTTGAACTATATATATAATAATATAATGTTAATAATAATATTAATCACCCCTCTTACTAGGGTTGTGGTTCTTTTGAGAAGCAGACAAATAACCCACACCAATAAGTGTATATTAAAATGAATATATTGAGTAGCAAATCAATAGACCGTTACAATTAAAAGATTAGTTAACACAGCAAAATATATTTACATTATTTACAAATACAGATTAATAACAAGTTTACATTATTATAGCTACCAAAAAACAAAGAACATTGTGGTCTGGTTCCTTGCCATGGCCTCCTCTCTGGTCTGTCTCACATCATGCCCAGTCACTCCTGATGCAGTTCCCAGGTGCTCCTTCCCCCCAGGTTCCTTTCCCAGGTTGCTCCCCCCAAGTTCTCTGTCCAGCACACATTTATACACCTTTCAGCCACTGCCCCCCACATACCAACTGATCAGATGGGGGTTGATAAAACCACACCCTGCCCCTTGTTCAGTAATTGTTGAGTTTTTATGGCTTCTCGCAGACGTACTGTCCCACCATCCACAGAAAAACCCTTAGATATGGAGATTTGGCTTTGGGTGCAACTTGAAAAACTGGTTTATAGTAATCAGTTTAGTAATCAGTAGAGCCCCCCCATACTCAGTGTATAACACAATAGAGCCACAAACACACATATATATATATTTATATATATCACAAATAATGGCACCCAAATACACACCATGTTTTCTAAAGTGCAATGAGACAGATTTGTCTTGCAATAAGTGGTGCTATTTGCACAAGCGTAGCAGTTAGTTTCTGCTTTATTTCTGGTGAGTTGGGAGTTTTTTTATATTCTTACTCCACTGTACCATATGAATATATTGTTGATACAGTTTCTGTGGCATATCAATAATATGCCATTCGTTGGTGCATCGGCTTCATAGCTATTACCCCTGTTAGCTTTGTAATAAATGTATAATTTTTATACAATTTCCAAAAAAAGTACATTTTTCATTTTTATAATGGGATGCTCCATAAAGTCGATTTCTTTTTTAAACAAATACAGTTATTTATAAACACTGCCTGAACTGCTTTATAATCTTTGGACAATATTACGTTTGATTTTGATAGTGTAACGTTAAATAACCAAAGCTGAACAACTGAGAGGAAAATGATATTGACATTCAGTGGTCTTTGGTACAGGCTGTGGGGAGCACTGTGTGAGCGCCACCTTCAGGTGAAATAATGCAGTACTTGCCATACGCCTGTGGGACATTCTTGCATGGCACACATAAAAGGACTACTAATGAACAATTTAACATTGTGACTACAAAGTTCAACTATCATTCTAGAACCCATTGCCTTTTAAGGAAGCACCTCCAATCACAGATTACAATAAAAAGGATATGCATCTGAGGTCTTTGTACAGAAATATTGTGAATTTTGTTTTTAATCAAAAAGTAATGAGTACTTAAAAGAAAATAATACAACCCCGATTCCAAAAAAGTTGGGACACTAAACAAATTGTGAATAAAAACTGAACGCAATGATGTGGAGGTGCCAACTTCTAATATTTTATTCAGAATAGAACATAAATCACGGAACAAAAGTTTAAACTGAGAAAATGTACCATTTTAAGGGAAAAATATGTTGATTCAGAATTTCATGGTGTCAACAAATCCCAAAAAAGTTGGTACAAGGCCATTTTCACCACTGTGTGGCATCTCCCCTTCTTCTTACAACACTCAACAGACGTCTGGGGACCGAGGAGACCAGTTTCTCAAGTTTAGGAATAGGAATGCTCTCCCATTCTTGTCTAATACAGGCCTCTAACTGTTCAATCGTCTTGGGCCTTCTTTGTCGCACCTTCCTCTTTATGATGCGCCAAATGTTCTCTATAGGTGAAAGATCTGGACTGCAGACTGGCCATTTCAGTACCCGGATCCTTCTCCTACGCAGCCATGATGTTGTGATTGATGCAGAATGTGGTCTGGCATTATCTTGTTGAAAAATGAAAGAGATGACGTCTGGATGGGAGCATATGTTGTTCTAGAACCTGAATATATTTTTCTGCATTGATGCTGCCTTTCCAGACATGCAAGCTGCCCATGCCACACGCACTCATGCAACCCCATACCATCAGAGATGCAGGCTTCTGAACTGAGCGTTGATAACAACTTGGGTTGTCCTTGTCCTCTTTGGTCTGGATGACATGGCGTCCCAGATTTCCAAAAAGAACTTCGAATCGTGACTCGATTCAGTCTTCCATTTTGCCACACTCCATTTTAAATGATCCCTGGCCCAGTGAAAACGCCTGAGCTTGTGGATCTTGCTTAGAAATGGCTTCTTCTTTGCACTGTAGAGTTTCAGCTGGCAACGGCGGATGGCACGGTGGATTGTGTTAACTGGCATTGGTTTCTGGAAGTATTCCTGAGCCCATTCTGTGATTTCCTTTACAGTAGCATTCCTGTTTGTGGTGCAGTGTCGTTTAAGGGCCCGGAGATCACGGGCATCCAGTATGGTTTTACGGCCTTGACCCTTACGCACAGAGATTGTTCCAGATTCTCTGAATCTTCGGATAATGTTATGCACAGTTGATGTTGATAGATGCAAAATCTTTGCAATTTTTCGCTGGGTAACACCTTTCTGATATTGCTCCACTATCTTTCTGTGCAACATTGTGGGAATTGGTGATCCTCTCCCCATCTTGGCTTCTGAGAGACACTGCCACTCTGAGAAGCTCTTTTTATACCCAATCATGTTGCCAATTGACCTAATTAGTGTTATTTGGTCTTCCAGCTCTTCGTTATGCTCAAATTTACTTTTTCCAGCCTCTTATTGCTACTTTTCCCAACTTTTTTGGGATTTGTTGACACCATGAAATTCTGAACCAACATATTTTTCCCTTAAAATGGTACATTTTCTCAGTTTAAACTTTTGTTCCGTGATTTATGTTCTATTCTGAATAAAATATTAGAAGTTGGCACCTCCACATCATTGCGTTCAGTTTTTATTCACAATTTGTTTAGCGTTCCAACTTTTTTGGAATCCGGTTTGTACCTTCGGAATGAATACTTAACCAACAAACAGTTTATATCATATCAAGTGGCCTATTAATGAATCTTACCAAACTGGAATATACAGTATATCAGTAAATATTGCCCTTTTACATCTCTTATCTTGAGCCGCCATTTAGTGATGGGCTGTGTGCTCCCCCAGAGATCAGCTGACAGGAAATAATGCAGCTCTAACTGTAACAGGAAGAAGTGTGGGAGTAAAAGACAGACCTTTGTCGATGAATTGGCTGATGTGACTTAACAGAATGTGTGTCTTTGGTTTCTTTGTGTGCACTGTGATCCCGGGGGGTGCCCTTAGTAGTTAAAATGGCAATTTTCTATTTATGGTTACCCAATGGCACATAGTACTAAAAAAGTATATATAAATATTATATATTTATAATATGCAGTTTGCTCACTAAAACTTGTATATTATAATAAATAAAGTACCCCCTGTTATAAAATATGAGGAGTTCTGTGACCTGTACAAAAGCACTCAGCCTTTGGCTTTTTTTTACATATGAGCTGGTTAATGCAATATATTTTTATAAAGACCTACATTGTTTGGGGTTATAGTTTTCCTTTAGGGCTTAAATCAAACCCTTCATCTGAATGGCAAGCAAGATATGGGAGTAAGAGCTATAAAACCATTTATTAATAATATAAATGTAATACTCAATATCCTGGTGATAAATAGTTAGCAATTCAAATGGATTTCATGTTTGTATATAAAAAGAGCCTGCACATTGGATGCTGGATTTAATTCAACAACTCTAACACCCACCCATATACTGATACTAATATATTAGTCCATATACATCAGGGATCCCCAACCTTTTTTTACCTGTGAGACACATTCAATTGTAAAAAGAGATGAGGGACAACAGAAGCATGAAAAATGTTCATAGGGGTGCCAAATAAGGGCTATGATTGGCTATTTGGTGCTCTATGTGGACTGGCAGCCCACAGAAGGTCCTGTTTGGCAGTACAACTTTTTTATGCAACCAAAAGTTGCCTCCAAGCCAGGAATTCAAAAATCCTTCTTTAAGGCCACTGGGAGCAACATCCAAGGGGTTGGTGAGCAACATGTTGCCCCAGAGCCTCTTAAAGCACCAGTTTAAGTCATAGCTGCAAAATATGCAAGAACAATAGCTGCCCATGGCATTACAGTGGCAAAACTACTACAAACTGAGTGCTATGTACAGAGTATCATAACATCAAAAAATCAAGAGGCATGTTGTAAGTTTGTCTCAACAACTAATGCAGAATTATTGAGAGCCATTTTGCCCTTTACAACTTGAATGGTTGTGCCCATGGCTACACAGCAGCTTATTTATATAAACTATAGTAGTGTTTTTGAAGCAAACACACATTTTAATAGTGTAGGGTAACAGTACATTATATTCAAATGTATTTGAAAGGCAGGCCAAATTTATTAGATAACCATATAAGTAAAAAGGACAGATTAATAGCGGCTTCAGCGCTGGGCTGTGCTGTCAACATTGCCATTGATTCTTGGTACTTATTCAGGTGTGTTATCTTTGGACTAGCATTGCAGCTGTGATGGGCTACTTTATGTCATATTGTAAGGGTCTGCTGGGGATTAATACCAGGACCTCCTGGTTGTTGGCTGCTCTCCCTAACCATTGAGCCAGGAGAGCAGTCAGCAAGAGGTGATTGCCTTGTGTTTTCTTTCACCTGTGTCCTGGGCTTGGTAACATCACCCCAGCAGCCTTATTAGCTAGGTGGGGTCAGCCAATCAGGGCTGACTCTGCCCTATTTAAGCCCAGCCCTTCTCACACACATTGCCTGAACATTGGTTAACATTAAGCACTGTGGCCTGTCCCTAGTTTGTGTTCCCTGTTCTGGCTCCTTGTCTTTCTCCCTTGCTCCTTCATCTTGTTTCCTTGCCTCCTTGCTTCCTTTGCTCCTTTGCTCCTTTTGTCTTGCTCCTGTTCTCACACTCCTGTTCTCACTCCCTGCTCTTGTTCTTGCTCCTGCCTTTATTCCTTGCCTCCCCTGTCCGGTCTACACCTGCTCTGTCCTGTTCTGTCTGGTCCCGTTAGGTCTACGCCCGCTCCATCCTGTCCTGTCTGGTCCCGTTAGGTCTACGCCCGCTCTGTCCTGTCTGGTCCCATTTGGTCTACACCCGTTCCGTCCTGTCTATGCCTGCTACATCCTGTAACAGCCCCTGCCTAAAGGACTCACCTGCCCATCTCCAACTCATACACATATAGGTCTGGAGCACCTTACTTTGGTTCTCCTTTCTTTGAAAGGAAGAGGTGCGTGAGGTGACACCCATGCGCCACTCCATTCCAGAAGACCAACTTCTGCACTGGCAGGTTCATTGTGGGCAAAGAGACATAGTGCTTTGTGGCTTTTTGTTATGCACCTTTTCCTTGCCCCCCTAGTGATAAACGAGCCCTTATAACGTTGCTTGCACACGTCCTTGGCAGTTTTACATCATGCGGATATGATTAATTTCAGTCCATACTGCAATTAATCAGGATCCCACAATAGGCAAATATATTAATGATTAAGTATTCCTTATTAATTACAGATTAAGTAGCTGGAATGGGAACAGCCAGGGTTTTTAAATTAGATCTGAGCTAATTATAAGCAAACAATAAATCACTGTATTGAAAAATAACAGATAAATTAGGATCTATTTTCTCCACGTTTCAAATGTATTTCATCCACATTTGTAAAGGTCAGTTTATGTATCACTGTTTCAGTCTTAGCATTGTTTTCCTTTCTCATGTGTTCCTTTTTAAACATTATAATTATAAGAATTTCAATCACTCCCTCTCCCTTGAAGAAACAATTCCTTCATGTTAATGTCATGCACATTACAAACATTTTCATCCTGTTTTGTTACCCGTTGCCCCCTGTCATGCTTGACATGTGGTTATTGCCCACTGCTGCCTGTTCTCTACTTTCCTTGTGTGTGGCCCCAACCACTACAAATTCTCAGGAACACCAAATACACCTTCCACCTCTTTTGCAATTGTCAGGTCTTTGTGAAGTCAGTTTAACTGAACTATATGAATGAATGGAATTGTTTGGCAGTGTATATAATAGGGATGCACCAAACTGCAGATTTGATTTGGGATTTGGCCAAATCCAAGTTTTTTTTAGCAGGATTTGGATTCTGCTGAATACAAGTGGCTGTTAAACCAATTTCAAACCCTTTAACATTATGTGACTTTTTGTCACACAAACAAGAACATTGATGCATCCCCAGTATATAAACATGTTAGACTGGACTGAGATTCATAAAATGCACTGGCATTTCAAGTACACAAACAACTCCCATAAGCCCAATAAATAGTCACTTTCTATGGCAAATTACAGCAGCCCCTCTGGCATTTGCCAAAACCCACAGATTAGCATTCTGGGCCTGCTACAATGTCATGTGGCATGAAATTTAATGTACTTTGTAAAAAATATAGTTATGTAAGCATTTTTTCTAGGGTTCCAACCTTCTTTCTGTATTACACTATATATTCAGTGAGGACCAGCAAGATAAACTGCTAACAATAACAAGTTTGAAGTATGAAAGTCATTTTATAAAAAGTTGCTTCCACTTTGATGTGGACTTTTCTAAAACTCTGATTAACTAAAGGCCAGTCTAGTCAAGCAGTTACAGTTCAATAGGCACTCATTTGCTATTATCACTTACATAGTTAACATGGGTTAAAAAATACCAAAGTCCCTCCAAATGATCCCCAGTGCACATATATATATATACACACACACTCATACTGACCTATCAGTACACTCACGTATAAAAAATATATACGCATAACTATACTAAACTAACTGTACATCATCCACTGTAGCCTTGGATATTATGTTTATCCAAGAATGTTAACCACCCTTAGGCTCACAGAGTCATTCGATTCCTCCCTTAACTTGTTCTATTGTAAAGTGATTGATTTGGTTACGTGAAACCCCTGTCCTTATGTATGGTCCGCAGATTCTCTGTAAAGCTGAGGGACTTAAAATTCCAGAATCCACCACTAAACAATGGAACAAGAAGATAAGGAAGTTAAATTGTCAGCCTGGGGCAGTGGGGGAAATAGTTCCTACAAGTCGGTTTAACATGTTTTTAATCTTAATCTGGGAAATCATTTTAAATACTTATTATATATATTTATATATAGTTGTCATGAACCTTTTTTACATAAGCTAAACTGACTGACCTTAAGTCAAATAGGGGCAATATTCTAACATACAGCTCTGTGCTACACCCAGTGGATATCCATATTTGACCTATCAGACTGCTTAATCCTTTATGCAGATAATTATTATTTTTGTGAGAGTCTGAAATGTTCTGCATTGAAAGTGTTAAATATTATGATCAGCATCTCAGCATGTTGCTACAAGAAGTTCCACTAGAAAAAAAGATACCAAATAATAATAATAATAACCCAGCTCTAAGATTCCTGTGTATGGTAGATTCCTGTGGGAAAAGATTTGTTCAAAAATCTACATTTTGTCTCCTACTATTATTTTTTCTAGAAATGTCCATGGGAAATAATATATTTTCATTACATTTTAATTTAAATGATAGTTTCTGTCGGGAAAGGGTTTAGCGTTTAACCTTTTCATAAAAAATCCAGAATGAATTGTTGAGATTACAGTGAAATCATAATAGCACGTCATTCTGCGAATCCCAGTAACACTGCCTGTATTTCTCTCTCAATATCCCCCATCAGAACTTCAGAACATAAACCTTTGCTTCATCCTGATGTGTACAAGATGTAATTTTAAAGTATGGGACCTGTTATCCAGAATGCTGAGAACCTGGGGTTTTCCAGGTAAGAGATCCTTCAGTAATTTGAATCTCCATACTTTAAGTCTACTAAAAAATCAATAAGGTACTGTTTTATTATTTTAGAGAAGAAGGAAATAATATTTTAAAATTGGAATTATTTGATTAAAATGGAGTTTATGGGAGATGGCTTTCCCTTAATTTGGAGCTTTCTGGATAATTGAAACCATGCCCAAAACTATCCACCTATGAGTTCTCCCCTCTCCTTATTAACTCTCAACATGGCTGTCAAATAAGCAGATCAGTATGTAATACATTTATCCAGATCTAGCTTCACAAAGTCCCTGAATGGAATACGATAAAGTTGGAGGTGGTGCAAGAAATGACAGTGCTTAAAGGGACACTGTCAGGATTTTATGGGGTACTTTTTATTTTTAAATTACACTATTTACATAGCATATAATTCACTCTACAATTTAAAATTCTATTCTTAAACCAACAAATGTATTTTTTTTAGTTGTAATATTGGTGTGTAGGCGCCATCTCAGTGCATTGTGCCTGAGTCTGAGCTTTCAGAAGGAGCCAATGCTACACATTAGAACTGCTTTCAGATAACCTATTGTTTCTCCTACTCCCATGTAACTGGAGGAGTCCCAAGCCGGACTTGGATTTCTTACTATTGAGTGCTATTCTGATATCTACTGGGAGCTGCTGTCTTGCTACCTTCCCATTGATTTGCTGATTGGCTGCTGGGAGGGGGGTGATATCTCTCCAACTTGCAGCGCAGCAGTAACGTTTTTTAAAAAACAGATTTCAATGCAGGGTTCTGCTGGAGAAGCTCTATTAACTGATGTGTTTTGATAAAAAAACATGTCCTGCGCCAGTATTCCTTTAAATGCATTTAGACATCGTGTTTATTTAGTCTGAATAGTTTCTAGAATACCGGATAGTTTTATTTATTATATCTGTAGCTTCTTTTGCAGAGTTAGGGGGCAGGTGCAATATAAGAAGAGTGAATTTAGGAAACAACCTAACAAAGCAGAAATCATCATTCCCAATATCAATGAGAAACACTGTGCCTAGTCCTTAAAGGAAAAGTAACACTAAAAATTTTTAGGTAAAAAATCTATTCTACCCTCCCCCAATAATTGCCCTATCCTGCAAACCATTTAGTATTTTAAATGCTTTATTACAAAATACCTGTTAAAACTTGGCTTCCGGTCATTTGAAAAAAGGCGATGTGGCGATTGACTGATGGAGCCTAGCCTGACTCCTCCCTACAGAAGAAAGGCTAGGCTCGATCAATCGATCGCCGCATAGTGGATGCTTCCCCTGCATCGCCGTATCGCCTTTTTTCAAATGACTGGAAGCCAAGTTTTAACAGGTATTTTCTAATAAAGCATTCAAAATACTAAGTGGTTTGCAGGATAGGGCAATTATTGGGGGAGGGTAGAATAGACTTTTTACTTAAAAATTTTTAGTGTTACTTTTCCTTTAAGTCACAGCAGTTGGTGCAGTGAGAACCAGATTATAAACTATATAACTTACTGTAGATCTGCTTTGCATGTAGTACATCTTTATTTAAAGAAAACTGCTTAGGGGCCTTTAGGTCAGACATTTAGAAGCTTACAGAATAGGAAATACTGCAAGCTTTCAGGACACTAATGTTCCACCTTCAGGCGCGGTTACCCAAGCTGAACTCTCAGTTCTCTAGAACAAACCTTGTGAAATACAGAAGCAAAAATCATTTTTTGGACTGATGACAGCTGGCATTCAATCTCATTGTTCAGTTTGTACCTCACCATTGTTGTTGCACTAATTATAGCTTTAAAGTGCATTGTATGAATTCATTAGCTGAATTATGATGAGCCCAGGCAAATACCCAGGCCCGGATTTGTGGAGAGGCCACAAAGGCCCGGGCCTAGGGCGGCAGAAATGTAGGGGCGACATGCCGCCCCGCCGCAACGGAATTTTTAATGTTTTTTTCAAAACGGAGCAGTGGGAACTTCTCCCCACTGCTCCGTATGGGGCTTTAAATGTATGCGCATGCGCGCTCGCGGGCGCGCAGGGGGGGCGAGTGGTTGTTCGCTCCTTAGCGCATGCGTGTGGGGGGCGATCAGTGGGGGCGGCCTAGGGGCGCCCAGAAGACAAATCCGGCCCTGCAAATACCTTTGACTTCATGTAACCATACAGTGGGAGACCTTGGTGACTTGCAATAGGGGCATTCAGGCCCCACGTGCTGCCCTGAGTTGGCCTATGGGATACCGCCCCTCCACACTTGCCTGGGGTTTTCTGGATAAGGGATCTTTCCATAATTAGGCTCATTATACTTTTTATGTCTTCTAGAAATCATTTAAACATTAAATAATCCCAATAGGATTGGTTTGCCACCAATAAGGTTCCTTGTAGCCTATTAAGAATCTAGTACAAGGTGCTGTTTTATTACAGAGAAAAAGGGAAATAATGTTTTTAAATGAGAATATTTGATTAAAATGGGGTCTAAGGAAGATGGCCTTGTAATTCAGAGCTTTGTGGATAATGGGTTACAGGAAAAAGGATCCAATACCTCTACTGAAGTTCTTTTCATGGGTGCGCAACTGATCAAAATGTTGCATGTCATAAGCTTAGTTAGTTAGTTATCTTGTTTTCAGAGAAAATGCAGCAGCAGAAAACCTTGCAATCGCTACACCCTGATGCACCATTGTTATCTGGTGATTTCTGGTAACTGACACTACAAAATGTTCCCAATACAAACTTATAAATGCCTCACATACATCCTGATATCCAGAATCTACATCTATCACAGTTATATTTATCAGCTGCCTCATCCTGATAGGCAGCCATGTTGTAATATGAAAAATTGTAAGCATTTGCCCTTGATGGGATATTAGTTCAGCTGAGAGATAAGGCCCATTACTTAGATTAGACACAAAGGGCCCGATTCACTAAAGTCCGAAATAAGGAGTGCTATTTATAGCATGCGTTAAAAATCTTATCACTTCTTATTTTTCACTTGATTCACTAAAAGGACACTTGTCATAATTAAGAAGCGATGTTCTTGGCGTTATTTATCTTGCGACGACATATTTTCAAGCAATATATTACGCAGCGCACAACATATTACGCAGCACGCGATATTTTACGCAGAGCGCAAAATTTTCAGAACGGTAGTCTTCAGAAAGTAATGGTTACGTGGGTAATATATTGCGCTCTGCATAAAATATCACGTGTTGCGTAATATGTTGTGCGCTGCGTAATATATTGCTTGAAAATATGTCGTCGCAAGATAAATAACGCCAAGAACATCGCTTCTTAATTATGACAAGTGTCCTTTTAGTGAATCGAGTGAAAAATAAGAAGTGATAAGATTTTTAACGCATGCTATAAATAGCACTCCTTATTTCGGACTTTAGTGAATCGGGCCTAAATACTCTTGTAGAACACATTTAATGTTCCTTTAGTCGTTTTGAGACAGCTGTATTATTATACGAACACACACTTTTCCTATTGCCAGAGATACAGAATCACACAAAAAGGAACAAAATATATAAACGGCAAACAGACCTATTAAGCGCCCCAAGGGTAAAAATTGCTGAACAACGTGGTCTGTGGAGAAGCGGAAACGAAGCCAATCTGGAATAAGGGCTAATAAATCATAGAATATCATTTTTACTGAGTGGATGTAAAAAAAAGGAGTTATTGATTGTGAAAAGTCAGTTCATTAATTCTATTTAAATATTTATATTGAACTTAATTAATAACATCATAAAGGCTGATCTATTCATTTATACTGCATTTGTCAATTAGACGTCCCGACTTTTTCATGGTTTAGGGCAAGAGGCTGTAGCCTTTCATCTTCAGGAACAAAAGTTGAACACCTACCAGAATGCCGTTGGTTGAAGAACATAGTAGCATCTGCCAAATCATTATATTTGTTAAATATAACCTATATTAACATTATAATTATCAGGTGACCTGAGGTTCAACAACAAGTGGAGAGCCACAGACTGGTTACAGATAAATAATGCCACAGAACTTCTTATAGGATAATTGACCTTTAAATTAACTTTTAATATTATCTATGCAGGGATAGTCTAAGACAATTTTCAATCTTCTTTAGTAGTTTACTATTTGTTTAGAATTTCAGCAGCTGGTTGCTGGGTCCAATGCTGTACTGCTTAACCCTTGCATTAACACTGTAAATATTGTATTGCAAAGTCAAACTGACTCTACCTACATCCCTTGAGTGTTAAAGAATATGTTGTTTTAACACATTTCTTTGATTTTTTTTCTGGATTTTCCTGGTCCCTTGAAAAACGTAAAATGGGGTTCTGTATAAACTAATCTTCAATTGAAAAGGGTTTGAACCTTCACTTAAAAAGGGCTGTCTGCCTTTGGATTTGTATAGGGGGGTATATCATGGGTTACGTGTAGTGATGGGCGAAATGTTTCGCCAGGCATGGATTCGCAGTGAATTTTCGTGTTTCGCCACTGGTGGATTGTTTGGCGAAACGGATGAAAAAATTAGCCGCGGAAAAATTTGCCGCGCGTCCAAAAATTGTTGCAGGTGACAAAGCAATAGCCACACGACAAAAGAATAGCCGCGGACAACAAAAGAATAGCCGCGGGCGACAAAAGAATAGCCGAGGGCGACAATTTTTTTTTACGTGCAACATTTTCACCGTTTCGCTAATTTTCCGCTGTTTCGCAAATATTCTGAAAGATTCGCACATTTTTCGGCAAAGCGAAACGGGACAGATTCGCTCATCACTAGTTACGTGGCCATCCCTTGATCAGGCCCTAGCTTACATATGATATGGCATGCATTTGGTACAGGTCTGTTGTTGTTGCCCTTTTTTTATACCTTTTTGGGCACAAGATATAGAGTGTAGCTATTGACCCTGACAGACAAGTGCTCTGTGCATAGACACTAAGGTGCACAATTTTGCAGTACTTATGTTCAGGGAAATAATAAATCTTGGTACCTTTATCACTGTATCCCAGCGCTCACCAGAGCACTCACCAGAGCATACAGTACATGTAGGGGAGTTCTGCATTCATGTCAAGCAGCAAACTCAGGCAACAGTCACCAGTCTGTGCACCACTAGATAACATCTGTTTGTCAGGGCAATTTCTAGGCACAGCCTAGAGGGGAATGCTATGTTATGCTTTCCACACTGCTCCACTGAACCCATTAAAAGAAGAAAAAAATTATAATTGGTTAGAATAATGCAACTAAAAGCTTCCAGCCCTTTGAAATTAGCTTTAAGTGCTGCTACCACTTTCTTCTTGTCAGAAATGGAGGTTTAAAATCATCCAAAGCAGGTGCTGTTTGCCATATTTTGTTTAATTTTTTCTGTGTTTTAAATTCCTATGTGCTGCAATTGTGGGCTTAGATACTGTATGTGAATCTGTAGCCCCTGCCAAGGTCAGTGCCAGAAGCAACCTCCCCTCTGTGTGACTTGAGATTTTATACTGGGGATCCTTAAGGTGCTGCTTAAGTCAGATTGTTTCTGGGCATAAGGTGAAGCACCCTCATAAAGTGAGGGATGGAGCCAGGGGTGGGCCAAGCCGACCAGGTGCCCACCACGTGTTGTGATGCAATAGATCATTGCCCCCCACCGCATAATGACAAGCGGCGGGGGCAATGACTAAAGAGAGCAGACTAGGGGTAGGCAGGAGAGGCTCCTGCCTAGTGCCCCCCAATCATTGTGCCCTAGGCAGCTGCCTTCTTCTGCCTACCCCTAGTTCCGGCCCTGGTTGGAGCCATGGAAAAATATAAGGGTTACTGTGCTTAAATGTCTTCAGCAGAAATATTGATTGGTAGAACTAGATACAGAAGTACAGAATGTTACAGAATATCTCTTTATAAGCAGAAACAAAATTAACTTTAGTAAGTTAGAGAAGGTCCTATTTTTAACAACTTTTCCATTGTTTTTTTCAGCCTTCAAATGGGGGTCACTGACTACAAAACTATCGCTCCATGAGGCTAAAATTGTATTACTTATTATTATTATTATTATGTTCAGACCCTCTCTGATTAATTTTCCAGTATCTCATTCACACCACTGCCTGGTTGGTAGGTTAAACTGTACCATAGCAACCAGCCGGTTGCTAAATTTTAAACTGGAAATCTGCTGAACAAAAGCTAAATAATTAAAAAACACACAAAATAAATAAAAAATAAAGACAAAATGCAAAGTTTCTTAGCACATCACTGTCATACTATGCCATACTAAAATGTAATAATAAAGTGAACTACACCTTAAGAAGATGGATGATGTTCCAACAAACATATTTTAAATAGCGAAGAAAAATGTGACGTTGAACATATGTAAATGAATGTTCCAAAAAAGCCGTTTTCTGCCAGAAATCAGCTGTATGAGTGGAAGATGCTCCATGTTACATATCTGTTTTGACTCATTTGACTGTGTCACTTTGTATTAGATTAGCTGGCAAGTTTTGTTACAATATGAATTGTGAAATTAATTTGTGGGGTTGCATCTCATTTCAAAACTGACATTCAAAATGTTGTCAGAGAACACGGCCTCTTTTTCATAGACAAATCTAATTAAACTCATTGATGCTGCCTCTTTTGTTCCAAGATGATTTCGTAATTTAATTGTATTGCCCCTCAGACACACTGCCTTGATATTAGCTGACACGATGCAAAGGATGTGGGATTCTAGAGATATTGCAACTGACTGTTCTTCCTACAGTTCTTCCTGCTATTTAGATCCAGATCTGCAAACAAACAAATTAGAATGGTATACTCTTTCTCTTTAAATAAAATGTACCCTGACACTAGGGATGTAAACAAATTGGTCATGGAACTCCTTGGAGACATAGGGGCCGATTCACTAAAGGCTGATAACGTTTATCGCATGCTTTTTTGCGTTAATTCTCAATGCTAACGCATGATTCACAAACACATAAACGCGCTAAATATCGCATTAGTCTGTGCAAATATTAACACCTACTTGGGGCAGGCAGTACTTTTTGTGGTTCGTGAACTTTTGGCAACACAATATGGACTTTGCAGTGGGATTTATTCAAGTCTGTGTTGGCCCTAGAGTGATGCAGCCTCCAGTTTGCAGGGAAATGGTCATTTTCAGAACAGTAGTTTTCTGAAAATAATGGTTACGTGTGTAAAATTGTGCGCTAATATCACACGCGGTGACATATATCACGTGCAGTGGGAAATAATGCACACGGCGGGATTAACTCAAGAAAAACGCTCATTGCGAGTTAAATAACGCAAAGAACATCGCGTCTTAATTATGACGCCTGTCCTTTTAGGGAATCGGGCGTTAAGTCACAAAAAATAAGAAGCGATAAAATTTTTACCGCATGCTATAAATAGCGCTCGTTTTATCGACCTATAGTGAATCGACCCCATAATGTCTTCATATATTACAATAGGGTGTAAATTATTTACTATTTATTTGCTTTATATATTATAAAGTATTGTTTTATATATGTGGTGTTAATAATAACCTCTGTATCATCGTCAACGGTTTGGTTCTCATTAGGACCTATATCAAGGACCCAACGAGAAAGGCCCTACTGAAGGCCAAAACATTGCAGGAACCACATTATATGGGGAGCAGAGGTCATTATTTGGTTCTCAGCCTTTTTTTTTCTTTGCCACTGTGTCATATAAAAAATTAAATATTTTGTTTTCTACTCATCTCTTTATGTAATTCCGCAGCTGCATGGGTTTTGTTGGTAAAATATGTTTTACACCAAGATAAATAGTCCTTTTGAGTCTCCCTTTCTGTGGTAATATTTGTTGACCCCAATTTTCAATTATAGATATTTAAAATGAATTAACAAGCAGTGTCAATATTTCTCCTGGTGAAAATAAGTACAAATCCATACTTTTACACTAACCACATAAAATGTCCCTATTAAATGTATCAATGTTCATTATAAGGACGGATAATAGAGTGCCACTGTGACTACCTCCCTTCTGTGTGCTGGAACATGAGAGACAGAACACAAAGGCAATGTGGTAGTCATGGCTTTAAGTCACTTTGAACAAGCCGCCTTTCTGTTAGATGTTCCTCTATTGTGAGCAGAACATTTTTCCCTTCTGCAAGCATCTGCAGTCTCCTAAACTAGCAAAGGATTATTTAAGAGCACTTGAAGTCTCTATGCCCTAAATACATTATTATTGCAAAAAGAAACCTCTTTTATGTGCTTTATAACTTTTTGTCCACATTTCTCCAGCGGAAAAGATTTTGTCCTGTTTGATTCTCTTTCTCTGGCTCTTTATTCCCACTGCATAAAAGAGCCTTTGAACTGAAAATTACATAAAACACAATAATGGTCGTACAATGCAGATTAGATTGAAACCCATCTCCTCGGCAAACTGGGTAACATTAGTCCTCAGGACAGAGTTATCTTGGGAAGATGCTGACAAATTCATCTGTCTTGGAGCTGGATACTATCTAAGAACTGAGAAGGTTCCAATGGTAAGTGTCAATGGAACTGCTATAATATTTCCAAACTATCATTATTTATTAGGATTTTTGTGTCAGAGCTAGCTACAGTGCCAAATTAGGTTTCTGTTGTCTTTATGCTGCTGAATATCATTCCTGTTTTATTGTAAATGGCAATGCTGGATGTTTTAGGTCTAATGAATGGGTCCCTATCACAGTGAGCAGCAAATCAGTTTGTACTCATGTGCTGATTATAAGGCTTTTAAAAATGAATTTCCATGACAATATTGTTTCTGACTGACTATTTCACACTGATGAGAACATTATCTGTTCCCTAACAGAAACACATAGAAATATTGTCCATCTGTACTGATGCACCACTGGCTAGTGATGATGATAGCGGCACATTGATATTTCAATGACATACTGTATGTTGTTTACATGTGTATAAATGATATTTGAAATACAATTTGCAATTTCCAGACCAATGTTTATTTTCTATATTAAAGAGTAAATATATGCAATTTCATTCATGAATTCATTCACTTAGGTTTATGTAAAAATGGTGCATAAACACTGAACCTAAAAAAGATAAATATTAATGTATTTTTCACACAGACATACCTGATACCACTGATATAGACTGACAGGAAATCATGTTACTTATACAAACCATTTCCCAATCCCCCTTAAGTTTTAGTATGTTATAGCATGGTCTATTCTTAGCAACTTTTCCATTGGTCCTTATGTTTCATCATTTTTGAATTATTAGCCTTCTCTTTTCAGACTCCTTCCAGCTTTCAAATGGGTTTCTTTCTATTTAGGCCCTTCTCCATTCATATTCATGTTCCTTTTACAAGCAACTGCCTGGTTACTAGGTTATATTAGGCCTAGCAACCATATAGCTGCTGAAATTCCAACCTAAAGAGCTGCTCAACAGAAAGCTTCTTTACATTTTGGTTTTGTGTGCAGATTATTTTCAAGTCCCGGAATCCATCTCTTCACAATGAAACAAGGTGAAGGATTGGTTGCTTCACACTGTGAGCCTAAGGGAGGGGGAAACTGGCCCCACTGAGCACAAAGACAGTGGTTTCTTTTAGTCAGTGGAATAGAGTATGTCTGTGCAAAAAATACATTTTTATGTATTTATGAAAATTCAAATGTATTATGAAAAAGGGGGAATATTTATTCCTTAATGCATCATGAAGATGGGTAGGGTTTGGGGAGTGCCAGGGCATAACTGTCAACACATTATTTTAGTAATGATTCAGTAAAATACTGGGGCCTAAAATAATGCTTTTGCCAGCTACTCTCTGCTAAATATGTGCGGAGGGGTTCAACATATTGTTCTAGTTAAAGAATCAGCAACACTAAAAAATGAAACTGCCTCAAATAAATTTACACATTATGTTCACAATTTTAAAATTTTGAAAATCTCTAGGATACAAGACATTTTACTATTAGTTTCCTTTGATGGTGCTTTCTTGGGGCAGGCCTTGATTATAAATATATATATATATATTAAATAAAGTGGGAGGGGCTTTGTTTAGATTGCAGGAAAAGAAGGCTGAGCACATCTAAGCTGATTTGTAATAAAAACTAGTGCTTATGCTTCAAAGACAGAATTTTTACATGTCCAGGATCTATTAGGTCAGGTTATTTTCAATGGTGCTGCTATTGGTCCTTTAGGGGCTCAGTAATACTGTGGAATCCCGGTTAACAGAATTATTACAGATCAAATGTATACTCTTTTTTTATGTTTTTACCAATTTCTTTTTTATATTTTACATGTAATTGTATTACCTAAGGATAATCTGGAAGCCAATTTAATTTCCAATGATTTACGCTAGAAACGTAGGCATATAACCTACAACATTATTGTAAATGTTTGTAGCAAAATATCTAGATTTTATGCCACCAACATCAGCCTCCCATGGAGGAAAATAATAATGCCAGCCCTAAGAGACACATAATACAGCAGCTGTTCCTGCCAAAAACAGACCGCATTTTAACTCATACAAACACACAGCTGTTTCCTACAGCAAAGCCGATCAATCTGATATGCACCCAAAGCTGGGCTAAAATAAAGCACAATGATCTTACAGCTGAAAGCGCTTACCTAGAAGTCAAAATTACAATGATAACTGATTTTAGGGAAAATATAATTAACAATGTGATTTGTGATGTTGGCTGTATGCATCCCAATGAAACCATTACTACTTGTATATTTTGTGATAATATAGAGTATAACAGGGGTTGTTAATCCCTTATCTGGAAAACCCCAGGTCCTAAACCTATCTATCTACACGTCTATCCATCTATCCATCTATCTATCTATCTATCTATCTATCTATCTATCTATCTAATCTATCTATATATTCATTGCCTATGGGTACAGAATTAACACTGGTGAACAACCTATGCAGATCTGGTGGCCATGAGTAGGGATGGGCGAAAACATTTTCCATGCAACAGTAAAATTCGTTGCACGTCACTTCCTTTGACATGGGCGTCGCTTTCTATGACATGCTCTTCAGCTTTTAACGGAATGAAGCACACATTAAAAAACTATGTGTGCGTCATAGAGAGCAACGCCCGCGTCAAAGGGAGCGACTTTGGGGGGGAACTTTGCTCACAAGCCATGTTTATGTAAAGAAAGGCTGTCTCATCTAAGATTAGTATTAAAAATGACTGCTTTTCACACCCCACTGTAACCCAGGCCGGCTGCTTGGGCCACTGCCCCTTTCCTGATAGAGGACTGTGAATAAGTTATTAGGCCTGAATAAGAATGGGGTGAAAAATTAAATCAAGCAGCAACTGACAACCTGTCGAGATGGAGACGTAGCAGTACTATTTTTTAGGAAACTGGTTTGTCATGGGATATTGGGGGGAGCAGCTGAAGAGTACAAATGACATATGGAGAGAGACATGGAGAGTATGGTGCAAAAACTGACAAATAGGGGATGGATTAAAGTGGTGATCCCCAGTGACTCACAATCAACATGTTGCTAACCACCCCCTTTGAGCTTGCTCCCAGTAGCCTCAACGTAGGTGCCTATTTTAAAATTATAGACATAGAGCCAAGTTTTGCAGGCATAAAGACTGGTTTACTACCAACTAGAGCCTCTTGCAGACTGTAATTACACACGAGGCTTCCCAATAGCCAATCACAGCTCACATTTCATGCTTGTGTGGCTCCCCCACATTCTTTGCGTTTGAATGACGCTAATAAATATCAGGGATAAATATCACCAGTAATGTTGCCCATAGGAACAGAATATTGTTTTCTAACTTGAAGGTGACTGTTCAAATCCAATTACTGATTTATTGTTATGGGCAACATCACTGTGGTGTTTGGCTTTAATGTTAAAAAATCCACTCCGCTAACAGTACATGGGGAGATGGATACACTGGCTTGTACAAGGTCCTATGGAAAGAGCAATATTAGGTAATGAAAGTCACCAGTGTGGCCCTAGACATATACTAAACATACAAAAGAGGGACTTGATCAATGCACATTCCCTGATGTAAAGTTTTATCTTTATTTTGTATTTATGCAAGTGAATATAGTTTCAAAACTAGGGTTTTCAGTTACAAGTTATGATCATAAAATTGCAAAGCCACCATATAATGTTAAGGTAAACTCCATATTATGGGCTGGCACCTGCCTGCATGGTTGCATTTCTTGGAAAAAGTGTCTTCTGAGACCACCTCTGTAGCTTTTATAAGGAAGAGATCTCCAAGGCCACCATGAAAAGTAGTGGTGTGGGAGTACGACTACAACATGGAAATTTGGCTATTTGTCCTGCAGAATAACTCTGCTACATCATGGAACTATATAGTGGGCTATGGGATCTGTGGTTGGCTGATTTTTTGACAAATTACCAGTTTGTGGACCAGTCCATATGAAAATGATGATGCCATATAAAGTAGAACTTTAGAGAGGCATGGGGCCAATGCACTGTATGCTTAGGATTGTATATGCTGATTATGAAAATAGAAAATTCCTTGAGTTGTAAATATGTAACAGTATATAAAGTGGCTAGGTCTGTTTGCTCATGACCCAACACCCAGGTCATCTGTTTCCTCATAACCCAACACCCTCCATTTCAGTTTTATTGTTTCCAGTTACAATATCCGTAAATATAACTTGCTGGTAACCAAAGGAATATGAGCAACATCCTTAAATGAGTGGTCACTGCAGCCACAACCTCAAGTCGCAATGGGACCAAAATGGCGCTCTGGAACAAACTTGTGTTTGCGTGACAAAAAGAACATTTGTGAACCCTTTGCACTTCTTGAAACAGAAGATTTGTGATTGCAAATGTTTTAGTTTGCGTAAATGTAATAAAACTTCTTAATGAGAAAGTGGCACTTACATTTACCCCATCTTCAAGCAGGTGATAAACATTCACAAAGTAATAAATGTTTAGTGAACAGTATTAGATTGAGAACAACACCAAACATTCACAAAAAGCCATTTTACATGCCACTACTGATTTTTATTACATTCCCCTCTAAGAATTTAAATTGTTTGTTATAAATACATCCAGTTTACATTTGTAATTACTTACAAATAAACTTGGACGTATGCAGGATTTATTGTGTACTAGAAATTACCATAGAAAAGGTGGTTTCAATTCTTCAACTTGAATGGCTGTGTACATTTGGAAGGAGATGCAGAGGTATTGTATAAATTTCTTTAATGTACATCACTGGGAAACTGTCATTTATGATTGGATATGAACTTAAAGGTGAGCAGGCTACACAGAATGTGGCTTATTATTACCTATATACCCTCTTTCCTCATAGCAGGGATGATTTTGACCTTTCTGTGTGTACTAAATTGAACCTGCATGTGATTCTTTTACAAGGCAATCATATAGAAGAGACTTTCAAATGTAAAATGAAATCCCACTGTCCCATGGAAATGGATTATTATATGAACCATGGATCTAAATTTGAATGCCAGTCCGCATTTAATGAGGCCAAGGGTGCAGTTCATGTTAATGGCGTGCATGGGCCCATGTGATTCTCATAGGAATGCTTCTGCAGGCGAAGTTGTAAACAGGATCAGAACTGAGCTTAGAATGGCAATGTGCATAAAGCCCAAGGAAACCACATATCTGGATGGTTACCATTATTGAGAAAACGAACAACCAACATAAGGCATTCTTCTATGAGAAGAACAGTTTTGTTTACTCTGCTGAGTTTGCTAATAATTATGACTATCTTCCCTTCAGTATATGTAAAGGGCTAGAGGAGCATTAAGGTGCTCATACAAGTACCAATTTTTCCAGATGGCTTCTGCTCCATGGTTTTCAATACTTATAGCCCACAATGCAGAGAATGGCAAGGGCAGACAGATACTGCTTTTAATTGCAATTCTATTTACAACCAGTGAACATTTTGCATGAATGTAAACAGGAAATCTCCTTAGAATTATATTTTTCATTAGGAAAAATATTGTTTTTTGGTTTATAACTCCCTTACCAATATAAAACCAATGGGGCTCCTTTCTGGGCAAATCTGCATCTTGGCAGTAAATCATGGCAATTAATCAAATGTAACAGTTAAAACATTGATTGGTTGTAATGGGCTACTGCTGATTCATCTAACTTTGAATTTTAGTTACTCTTAGGTTGTTAACCCTGTAAAGTTCCTGCATTGGCCCCATTCCCCTTTGGTTTGGTCACCTTCACAAAGAATAAGGAGCTGTAGTTATAGCGTGACCAAACATACAGTCTATCCCGTTCCAGCCTTTCGTTTAATGGTTTCAAATAAATTGATACGTGTGTATACTTTTAATGATTACCTCAATATATAATCTATATGCTAAGGATTTTTAATGCATATCATTATCCTTATGAATAATTTCATTACTTCAGAACATGCAGAAGACATAAAACATTTCTTACTATTGCCAAACCTGTAAGAGGAAATGAATTTGTGTGGTTCCATTCACAGTATAAGCTTCAAACTAAAAGTACACTGCCAAAAGTGTCATTAAATTTCATCATTTCTACTTTATCATAGACATAGAAATGTACTTGATTCTGTATGTGTTGGGCCTGTAAATGAAATCAGAGCTGTAGAGAAGCATTTTTGCATTTGGGACAAAATGAACACATGATTCCATAAGAGGTGTTAGTGCAGAGTTCTTAGGCGGAGCTTGAATTATTCAGAAGTTCCTAAAATTGACTTTGAGCACTTCAGCTGCACCCTGGTAGTGGAAGAGTAGGATACAAGAACTTTCAGCTAAAGTTTTTGTGTTGTTGTCTTAACTTCACTGCAAATTTGCTAATTTGGTGAAATGAATTAATTTGTTGCTGCATAAAAAGTGTCATTTCTTGTTGTTAAAGGAGGAGGAAAGGTAAAAACTAAATAAGCTTTATCAGAAAGGTCTATGTAAATACAGCCATAAGCACTCACAGAAACGCTGCACTGATTCCTCAAAAGAAACACAGGATTTCTTGTCTCCTTTTTGGTAAACATGTTCTTGGGTTTCTGACTTCCTCTCTCAGAAAAATCCTTAATTCCTGGGACCAGAGTCTGCACAGTTCTCTCCCCTCTCCTGTTCCCCCTCCCATAATAATTCATAAAACTCACTACCCCCCCTTAGGAATGTGTAATCTGAGCTACCACGGCTACAGCTGCAGCAGGAAGCTACTTAAAATGGAAGCTGCAATCTTAAACAGACAGAGAAAGCTTCTAGGGCTGTTTACTTAGGTATGGATGTTTTAATAAAAAAAAAAAGAAGGTTTCATGTTTAGGTTTCATGTTTTATTTGAAAAGGACTTTACTAAGGCTCATTTTTTTTTCACAGTTTGTGCTTTTTCTATGCCAGAGTTCGAGTTTGTCACAGAAAAGCCCACAATTGTTTGTGATTTATTATGTGACAAAATTGCAACAATCCGAAAGCAAAAATATGCCATCTAAAACCTGTTGAGATCATGTAGAAGTCAATGGCAGATGTCCCTTTAACAACTGGAAAAGTCATGGTTTTTGTGCAACAATACAAAAAAAGTTGCAGTTTTCACATTTTTTCCCTCATCTTTTTTCTTCATGCTTTTTCAATTTGAATCTTTTGATAAATGACTGACAATTGTGGAAATGAGTTTAGTTGTGGTTTTAACGAAACTCTAAAACCACAAAAATCTAAGTGTTAATAAACGTCCTCCCAAATGGTGACATTTTAGGCAGAAGTTGTAGACAGGTTTACTGCGGAGAAGAGAGAAAGTAGGTGAGCTAAGTTAGATTGTATAGAAGTATACTGTATATGGAATTAGGATCTGTATATGCATTCCTTTCTTCAATCTGAAGCCACACTGAAGCATCAGAACTTGGTGGTGGGGGTAGGACTGACAGCAGCAAGATGAATAGCACCTCATGAGTCACAATTCCCTTCCCCAGTATTTCCACTCCATTTCATTTCACTCCTTTTTATTTCATTTCATAACCAGAGGATGTGTATGTTATATATTAGAGCCTGCTGCATGAATTTCTTAGCATACTAGTGCATGAAATATATCGGCCTTCCAGCTTCATGGCATCATCAGGAAATGAGAATTAGTTTCATAACTTATGCGTCATTAGGAAAAAACGCTGAGCAGGAATACGGGAAGGTAAACCGATACAGAGCCTTGAAGTAGCTGAGTAGCTAAATACTTTTTATGTATCTGATTTAATACACAGACTAGTCACATTGTCTAAACTATAAAAATATTGGAACCATTCAATTAGTGCTTCTTCCTGAGCATGTTAAGCAGATATGGTTTCCAGACTTGCAGCTGTCTCCAGATTCCAGAGACGGTTGATATACAGCAATGTGTCTATAAAAGGCCTGCCAGTTGTCACTCAGGGTGAGAGCTTGCTTGTAGCTGAACTAATTAGTGCTCCGATGACTTCAACATGGGTTTCAAATAACTTTTTATTCTTTTATAGAGATAAAATCACCTATAGGATGATATTTGACATAACATATAGTATAGCACTGCACTAGAATAATCATAAAGACATAGAGACAGCCAGCCTTGCAGTGCTAATAAGCCAAGGTGTAGTAAAGGGCAACACCAACATAAGTGAAAATGTACGCCCTTGCAAATGATATATTATTAGAACCCCTGGGAGGATTAGCCTGTGAGACCAACACTTTGCAGAATGTAGAGAAACTATGCAGAGAGGATCCAGCCTATAAAAACAGCACCAGAGGTAAATGATTAGGAACTCTAATGGTGTTTACCTTGATGTGGCAATTATATCATCATAACCTTGGTATGGGATCTCATATGGGGAAACCAGTTATGCAAAAAGCTCAGAATTATTATAAAATTATCTGCAAAAGATTCCACTTTAGGCAAATAATGCTAATTTTTAATAATGATTTCCTGGTTTTCGGTAATAATAAAACAGTGCCTGTACTTGATGGTAACTAAGCTGCATGAATCCATATTGGTGGCAAAACAATCCTATTGGGTTTATTTAATGTTTAAATGATTTTTAGCAGACTTCAAGTATGGCTATCCAAATTATTATAAGAGCATTCTGGATAACAGAGCTTTTTTTAATGTTTTAGTCATAACTAACTCAATATTAGAAATATAGAGATGCTGGGAATGGCTGCATTTCTTATTGTTTAGCATAAAAAAAAGAAGTGGAGAAAGAATCAAAATGCATTTTGTTCATTGTTGTCAATTAATAATGGTGGTTCCAAACATAATTAACCTTTTAGTAATAAGAAGTAGAATTTAAAATGAAACTAAAACCTAAAGTTAAGGGCAGATTTCTAAAAGATCTTACTGGGGAAAAATTCCCATAGGTCTCTCTCTTTTAGTAGCTTTATCACAACGTTCCTGGCATTCACAGAAGGTTTTTATTGAATTGACACAAAGGGCAGGATTCAATTCAGTAAGAAAAGTGTTTATCATGTGAAAACTCATGGATGAGATTTAATTTGAGATGCAGAAAAATAAAACTCACATGAAAACTCTGTTAAAGCCTATGGAAAAAACTAGAATTGAATTGAATTAGAAGTTTTTTCTCCTCTAATTGAATCATGTCCATACGTTTTCACATAATAAACCACAAGATAACTTTTTGTCTCGAAACTAAATCTGGCCCAAAGTAAAGTTGCTTGGAGCAGTTGAACACATTCCTTTGCTATGGGGTATTAATGCTTAGGGAGGTTCAGCAGCATCACTGAGCATTGATACCCTTCCAAATAGTAATTTCCTCAATGAAATCGTATTTGGTGATAAAAGATTTATTAAAGATGTATTTATTTTAGGACCAATATTTTCCTTACTGGAATAGTTAAGATTAAGAAATGATTTTTTTTTAATCCCAAGCCACTTATGTGTTTATGAGCAGAATGCATTGGTCCTGCTTGTAAAGCTGTAACGAGAATTTAAATTAAGTAAATGAAATCAGGCCTTTAGTGATGTGTTGTTCCAAGTCAGTCTCTAAAGCAGAGATTTTATTGCTTCGAACTTTGTGTATTAAACAGAATACTTCTTCTCACTAGTAACCAGAAAGGGCAGCAACCAGGGACCCTTCTGTAGACCAGAGCCGAGTGCACTTTTTCTTTCAAATATAGACTGGTACCATCTGCCCAGAGGTCTTGTTTCATCTTAACAAGCACCTTATATCCATGTTAGATACTAAGTGCTCTGTATCATAAGAACATTCTCCTTCAGATCTAAGTAATTGCCATCTGTGCCCTTCCATGCTGCCAAACTCGACCTTCCCTTTGTTAGGTCAAAAAAAGTACATTCATTTCCAGGTTCATATAGATTGTAAGCTCTACGGGGCAGGGATCTCCATCTTCTTGTGTCTTTGACTCTTATCTTATTGCAACTATATCTTTTATTTATTTGTGTTTATTGTACTACTTTTTTTTACTTATATTTATCTATTATCTTAATAACCCCGTTTGTATTAATGTATTCTACTGTACAGCGCTGCGTACATAAGTAGCACTTTATAAATAAAGACATACATACATACATACATACATATTGGATGATTGATGGGATTTATCAATAAATGAGATTGTGTTTTTCCACAATTGTAGGAAAACACAATTGAAAAAAAACTTGAGGATATATTTATTAAGAAAACTAAAAATCATGATTAGAAAAAAGTACACACAAAAAATAAAATAAAATAAAAAATAAAAAAACAAGATGTAAAATAAAGATGTGAATGTGAAATCTTTGCATGACTTTGTTTTGTTGCAGAAAACAATTGTGGTTGCAGGAAAAAAGTTGCATGTTATTTGTCGTGGTATAGAATATTTATAATTATTTTAACTACAGTGAGGTACCTATGGGAAGGGAGAGGGGCCAGACTGGGACTGTAGCAAAGATCCCTTGGAGATGTTGCCTGTTCTTGGGGTGAGCGAATGGTTTTGGGCTGATACAGCTACCCTGCGAAGTGGTAAACATATCCATGAGCCTGTACTAGAATTTCCCCTTGCATTTTGTTTCTCTGGAAAGAAAACAGTTTTTTTGTGTGGGGGAAAAACATAAGAAATGCTCCAATGGCATTATTTTAATTTTGCATGCATCTTGTTTTTACCACAAAAATATGCAGTTTTTAGCGACAGAAAAATCAACAGAAAAAATAGCAACAGCATTATTAGAATTTCTCTATGCATTTTTTGGGCGGGAAAAAACATGTGTTTGTCTTTGCATTGGGAAATAAACGTCCATTGACTCCAGTGCATTTGACGCAAGAAAAATCAGGCCCAGATTTGTGGAGAGGGCACAAAGGCCCGCGCCTAGGGCGGCAGAAACCTTGGGGTTTGTCCCCATACGGAGCAGCGGGGACTATTCCCCACTGCTCCGTATGCATGATTTGGCCTACAGTGCATGCGCGCACTCCTCACCCGCTGTTCGCGCATGAGCGCGCAAAACCCCGCCTCAATCTGCACGCATGCGCACTCGGGGGGGGGGAGCGGCCTCGGGGCGGCCAATTGGGAAATCCGGCCCTGAGAAAAATACGTAGAGACAAATTTACTAAAAAATTTTTCAGGAATTTTATGGTGAAGCAAAAGTACCAAGTTTCTCTCATCTCTACAGGTAACAATAAAGAATATTTGGGAATACAGAAAGCCATTTGTTTATGGAGATTTCTATGCTGGGCTGTACCCAGACATACTGTATAATGCCGTTATCGTGTACCTTTATTTTGGACCTGCCTAGTTGGAGACCCACAGATTAAATGTAACCTTCCAAATGAGCTTTGCAGCAGGGGCACATGTAGCGGATTGTCCACTTTTCTCTGTCTGCTCTTTGTACACAAGCACAGGCACAGGCCAACCCCAGGCCTATCAATGGAGCTCCAGGAGTGAGTACATAAAAGTGGATCTGCCATTCTCTGCCCGTGTTCAAAATACGGACGGAGGAAAGCAGACAATGTGCTATGTGTGCCCTTATGGCTAATGTGTCCAAAGGATACACAGACTTTATGTAAGGCCTTGTCATTTCAAAGTAATGTCAGTTGGGACCATGGTTTATTTTAAAGAAATATAGTGTAAATTTAAAAGTTCTCTCAAAATGTGCAGCTAATGACATTGCAGGGGTTCTAGTCTCTTCTGATACATTCTACTTGATAATTGGTGAATACGCCAATAAATGAGTGGCCTCCTTTGATGCAGTCTCCTTTAGATTAATGAATAAGAGAAATTTTTGAAGATATTTTCGTCACAACACAATGCAGACATGCCGAGGTAACTCTAGCATTACTTTCTTTCACGGGATAAATAAGCATCCCGGTTTCAAAAGGAAATACATCTCTTTGAAATGGTTATTATCTGTGATCATCTCTGGCATTGCGCTTGCTGGCTGGCTTGTGCTAAGATGACAGAAATTAATTCTTTCTGGCTTCCTTTTATGCGCTCACATTCCAAATCAAACATCTGCTGTTGAATCAGGGCCTGTAGGGTGGATTTCCAGCAAGTCAGTGGCTGATCTAGGCGGGTTTATCAGAACGTGTGCATCTGAGGCTATTCTCTGTTTCTCTTCTATAACAAACCCTTGAGTGGGGTATATTCTGTGCAAACAAAAGCGTTCTAGAGGCACTTGCTTTAGTACAAACGGATTAACCCAAAAGGTCTAGATGATGTATAATGTGTAATGCTACACAATAGTATCCATATCCAGTAAAGCACAGCTTTGTCACTGGGGGGTCATTTATAATGATGTGAGTGCACCCTGCTCATTATGTCATAAAGAATCAGTATAACAAAAATAGATATCATTTATTTGTATGGTTGTAGGAGTTAACTCCTGTATACATAAAAATGTTTTCTGTGAAGAAGGAGTACTTGTTTGTATTCCAGGTTTTGTGCTATCAATTCTGATGTTTGCAGATATCTTTTAGGATGCCCAGTATGTCCCCATAACACTTAGTAAGAAAATATAAAATATATATTCATGACTGCCCATCATTGTCACAGATAATATGACACTTATGCCTACTTATGCTGTGACATAGGACCACATTTTGTTGGGGCACCAGGTACAAGGTACAGCAGCCGTGGGTGCAAGGGAGCCTTGTACTTAACACCTGCTTTAAGCAAGGAAAGGATGAGTGTTGCACCATGCACCAGATGAATAATGTGCATAACCAGCATTCCAAAGGAGGACCTGTGACCCCCCCTCCCCAACCCACCAAGGCAACTCTGTTGGCCCATAAGACTCAGGTTACACCGCAGTACGCAGGTAAGGGGTATGGAAGTAGATGCCCATTGTGGGCATTCATACAATTCACTACTTGGTGTAAATATCTGGGCTTTCCAAATAGGGTGCAGATCATCAAGCAGATAGTAGTTGGGCACAACTGAGACCAAATGTTTCATTTTTGGGGGGGAACATGGTAATTTGCAGTTTCTTGCACTTTTCAACCACATATCTATCGGGCCTATTCCTTTTCTTATATACTTTTAAAAGTACAGTACACTTGCACTTCAACTACCCTGACCCTGTCTACCATAGAACCAGGTGTACCAAGGATAATACTTGGGGTGGGGCTCACCCAAGCTTCCAACTCTTACTAAGTAAGTAAGCAGTGGACAAATTCCTGTATACAAACAGGAATAACATTAATGCACAGGATGTGAATTATTATGAACCTAATCCTTTATATATACTTTTATAACTTACACTAGTTTCATAAACATCATAAAGGGAACATAATGCTCTGTCATTATTTCAAATGGGCTAAAACTTCTTTTCATTCTCAAGTCAATCATTTAAACTCTATAGACCTAAAGACCATATAAGCCGTGGGTCATCGCTGCTAAAACTCTCTCTCTGCTCTCTCTCTGCTCTCTCTTTTGAAGGGATCACTGACACCAGCTTGCATTCTGCCCAAACAGGAAGTTTACACTGAACTGGTTACTGCACATGACTTCCCTCTCCTGCTTCATTTGCGTATTTTTTTATATGATTGGCCAGCAAGATTCAGCCAGTTGGATCAATGAAATGCAAATGAAGCAGGACATTAGTTTGATAAACTTTAATTTTCTGGTGTTACTCTTTCTTTAAAGTTTTGAATTATTTGATTAATATTTTAACTTTATGAATAATGCAGCGTGCAGCGTTTCTGTGAGTGCTTATGGCTGTATTTACATAGACCTTTCTGGTAAAGCTTACTTAGTTTTTACCTTTACTTCTCCTTTAAAGATACAGCAAATAGTCAATAAAAGAGACCAAAAACAGATAATATAAGGTCTTCAGTGCATCTACCTACTGCTGTGTGACATCGTACTGAGGGCTGATGTTGGCTGAATGTAAGCTATACTTTGATATGGAGGATGGGCCTTCCAACACTTTCAGTAACCCTGGTTAGAACTTTATTTGGGAACATGGCCTAGCTTGTTGCATTTATTTCTTGGTTTAAGGTTACCATCAGTCACTGTTTTAGAGGCACTGACCCTGTTTCAGATTCTCTTTTTCCCATGGAAAATTTACCCCAGCAAGCTTCCTCGCTCTGAAAGCTGCCCTCAGCTATCCCTGGGATAAAAGAGCCGCCCCCAGCCAATCATTGCTATTCCAGGACAGGAGGAAGGAAGGATTGAATTTCTGTCCCCTAAATACCTTTCCTCCTCCCATGTCCTCCAAACTTCCTGCTGCAGCTTTTCTGTTGCTGGGGGAGTGGACCAAAAGTGGACATGGCATCAAAATTTTGTGCCGTGCGTGCCACAAGCCCCTCCCTGTCACCAAATTTTACTTTGTTAATCTGGTAACCTCCTCTTGGTTTGAAGGCATGTCCCTGGCAACTAAATAGCAATGCATACTCTGCCCATGGGTCTACACTTCTCTATCCACTATAAGGAAACACACGGGGAGTGATCTCAGGAAGTAGATAACTGCTTTTCTGATATAAAACAGCTTAAATCCCTTACTTGAATAATTGGGAATAAAAAGGGGATGCATTAAAAAAAACATTTAGCATATGTGTGTTCTCATCTAATCTACCCCCATGCACATCATGGAAGCTACTTATACCAAAGACCTTGTCATTGACCCTCATGAAATGGAGAAAAAAAACATATGCCAACTGAAGTGATCCTATTCCCATAAAAACAGTCATACGGAGCATTAGCATTTTAAGTGGCAGAGGAATGCGAGGAGCCGCTGAAACACAGCTGCACTGCAACAATTTTAGTGCTAAGAATGTAAAACTTGGAAAGAAATCATAATCCCCACTGGAAATAATTAGCATGTTCTTGGGAGAATAAGTGTTGTTGGTTAATGGGTGTGAATTGCAAAACCAGATGTTATTGTTTAGATTCCTAGCTGTTTCTGTGTTCCATTTGCCTGGTGTGCGCACATTAACTGCATTCTAATTCATTGGTGATTTGGGTCCGACGTCAAGAACACCAAGCAACCAGGGGAAAGAAACTTATTTCTAGTGTAGGAGCAAACACCCATAAGTAATAAAAGCCACTAAGTTTGCCCAGAGGCAGTAACCCATAGCAACCAATTAGATGTTTGCTTTTAAGCAGGTGACCAGTAAATGCTGCCTGCTAATTGGTTGCTATGGGTTACTTCTCCTGGGCAAACTTAATGCCTTTTATTATATAACCCCCAAAGTGTCTTACATAATTCTGCCTGCAACATAACAATATATCTAATGTGATATATGTCTATGCATCCATATGGCTGGCAATGCATTGCTGTTGGGTTTATTTAATGTTGAAATGATTTAAGCAAACTGAGGGGGAGATTTACTAATCCCCGAACGGTCCGAAGGCGTCCGAATGCATTTTTTCGCAATGATCGGTATTTTTTGCGACTTTTTCGTCACCGTCGCGACTTTTTTGTATGTCCCGCGATTTTGTCGTCACCGTCGCAACTTTTTTGTATATTTTCCACTACTTTTTCATTGCCGTCGCGAAAAAATCGGATTGGTTTTTCTGCCGTTTACTATGGCTGAATACGAAAAAAATCAAGCCGGCAAAGAAATAGTCGCACAAAATAGGATAAAGTCGCGATAGCCACTTTTTTGTATATTTTCCACTACTTTTTCGTTGCCGTCGCGAAAAAATCGGATTGGTTTTTCCGCCGTTTGCTATCGCTGAATACGAAAAAAATCACGCCGCACAAGTCGCACAAAATAGGATAAAGTCGTGACGGCAACGAAAAAGTTGCGACAAATACGAAAAATCTTGACGGTGGCAAAAAAGTCACAAAATTTGCGTTTCCAATACGATTTTTTCCCTTTCGGGATTCGGATTCGTGGATTATTAAATCTGCCCCTGAATGTATGAAGATCCTAATGTTGAAATTAATTGCCTTCTTCTTCTCTCTCTCTCCTCCATTATCCTTCATATATCCACTGCCCTCAACTATCCTGTCCCTATCCTAACTATCCTGAAATTCTAATCTCCTTCCCCTGCTTACATCACCCTCTTTCAATCTAAGCACACTGTCCTGCATTGTTAACTCACTAAATCCTTTTCATGCTATCAAACACTTGTTTTCCCCAATCTCTCTATGTGTTGCAGTCATATTTTGTCCCCCTGGATCCTATTCTACCTTTCTGGATCACTTTGCTGCTTGGCTTACACAATTTCTCTCATCATACACACCAGCTCTCATTATAGGTCACTTCAACATTACAGTCGACAACTCTGCTTCTCCAGCTACCTCTAAACTCCTCTCACTAACAAATTCATTTGGTCTATCCCAGTGAGCCGACTCACTTACTCACAGGGAGGGTCATGCTCTTGATATTATATTCTGCCACTCTTGCCAACCTTCCAACCTTACTATCTCTTCATTCCCCCTTTCTGACCATCACTTGCACTCTCCACCCACACATACAGAAATCTTACAGCATTTGACCCCCAGCAACTATCATCAGTAGCACCATCTCTCATATTAACAACCTTTCCTGTCTGAATATGGCAGCTTCCCTCTATAATGATGCTCTTTTGTCAGCTCTTGGCTCCCTTGATCCTTCCACCTGTCAATTTCGACCAGCTTAACCCCAACCCTGGTAAGTTATCTTTAAAGACAAAATTGACCTTATTAGACAGAACATATCATTTGCTTTATCCCTTTCTCGACTGCAATGCTTCTCCCAGGCTTCTGCCTGTCTCTGGAACTCTGCTTAGGGAAGCATACTCAATGTATCTAAACTGATCAGACATTTATATATGTATCATAAATCATCACTCAATATGCACTTTCCTTTTGTTTCAACCTACCCTCAACCCCTGTAGATTGTAAGCTCTTGTGAGAGGGCCCTCCGATCCTATTGTTACTCTGTATCCTATTGTTACCCTTGTTTGTTAAACTTTTAAGATCCCTGTCTATGAAGATTCTCATTCATCCAGGTCATGATATACAGTATCTAGTAGAATTAAGTCTAAAACAACTGGACTTTTCTGAGTTTTTCTTGAAAACATTTCACCACTCATCCGAGTGGCTTCTTCAGTTCAAATGACTGGTAGGGAATTCCCCGGTATTTAAACTCTTGATGGTAGTAGAGTCACAGACATCCAATCACAATGGTTCCATTGAACTTGTTCAGTTAGGTGTTAGCTGAAACTGACAGGTGTAAGAAGGTATGATCCAATCACAATAGTACCAAGATTCTCATTGATGAAGGTGTTAATCCTTCAAAGTACATGACTGGAAATGTGAACTGTTGTGAAACTGCCGGGGTAAGGATGTCAACGCGCCATTGTATGTTGGTGACAAGCGGTGTCTCAGGCCCCCTCCTCTGTTCAGGGATGGTTTTTCCAGGCTGGCATAAATGGCCTCTTTCACACCTCTTTCGAACCATCTGTCCTCTCGGTCCAAAATATGCACGTTACTGTCCTCAAAAGAGTGACCTTTTTCTTTGAGGTGTAGATAGACCGCTGAGTCTTGTCCTGAGGAGTTCGCCCGCCTATGTTGGGCCATTCTCTTACAGAGAGGTTGTTTTGTCTCCCCAATGTATAAGTCTGAGCACTCTTTACTACACTGGACAGCATAGACCACATTACTTTTCATGCGCTTAGGTGTATGAAACAGGCCAAATGGTCAGGAGCAGGAGGGCCCACTGACACCTGGGCCCACCGGGAGTTTTCCTGGTATCCTAGTGGGCCAGTCCGACACTGCCTTTTACTATCTCTATCGATGGCATGCATATTTACCCCATGAACTTAGCACCTTGTCTGGGAGTGATCTTTGACTCTTCTTTCTACTTCTCTGACCATATTAACACCCCTGTCAAAACCTGTCCCTTTTTTCTTACCCAATATTGCCAAAATCTGTCCCTTTCTTTAACAAGTAACATCTAAGACACTTATGCATGCTCTCATCCTATCCCATTCAGACTTCAATTTGCTACTAAATGGCCTCCTTAACCCCCATCTCTCTCCACTATTGTCTGTATCAAATACTGCTGCCTAAATTATTCTCCTCTCATCTAAGAGAGCACAGACTCCTCCACTATCAAAACCTTCAAATCCCTTGATTCCTTTGCACCTCACTGCATCTTTTCTCTTGTGTCTCCGTATGTTCCTGACCGACTCCTCCACCACTCACTGAGCAATTGCTTGGTTGTACTCCCACTATTACTGCTGTTTACTGCCTCAAACCTTTCTGCCTTGCTGCCCTTACATTTGGAATGCCCTCAATGAATTCCTACAGAAATAATCCTCACTCAGAACTAAACTCAAAGACTCCCACTTGGAGCACTCGCATAGCACTTGAACTAGGAAACTGGCACTTATATTTCAGTGTCACCCACTGTAACCTGTAGCACTTAATAGCCTCCTGTTTGTGTCTGAAAGTTACCCACCCACTTAGCGCTAAGGGGCAGGAAAATCCTTCCTCTTGTCTATATAACAGCCCTCAGCCTTTAAAGGAGAAGGAAAGGTAAAAACTAAGTAATCTTTATCAGAAAGGTCTATGTAAATACAACCATAAGCACTCACAGAAACGCTGCACTGACTTCTCTGTCAAGAAACACAGGATTTCTTGTCTCCTTTTTTGTAAAGATATTTTTAGGGTATCTGATTTCCTCTCTCAGAAAAAAAATCCTTCATTCTGTGGGCCAGAGTATGCGCTGTTCTCTCCTCTCTCCCCTCCCATAAGAATTCATAAAACTCACTCCCCACCACTCTTAGGAACGTGTAATCTGAGCTATAACAGCTAGACTGCAAACAGGAAGCTATGAACACCAAGCTAAAATGGCAGCTGCAAACAGAGAAAGCTTCTAGGGCTGTTTACTCAGGTATGGTAAAGCTTTCTGCAGAATAAATATAGCATTCTAGGTGGCACTAATGTGGCGAATCTATTGGCAGTAAAATACCAAAATGACTTTCCTTCTCCTTTAATGTAATTGTCATTTGTACCCCGTTTGTTCTATTAATTTATGGTCCTGCTGTACAGTGTCGTGTACATAAGTAGCACTGTATATACATATACAGTTAATTTAAATGAGAACAAAACCTTAAAAATATATATGACTAGAAATGCAGTGTTATATACTGAACCTACTGAACCAGCCTAATGGTTCAGCATCTCTAATACAGTAACGATCCAGGCCCTCAAAACTCTGTACACAAGCTCAGTGTGCTCTGGGGGGCAGCTGTCAAGAAGCTAAACTTAGGGGTCGCCGTAAAACATCAGCCAGAAAATGAGGTTCACAAAACACAGAAGTTAATGCCACGGGGTGATTTATTAAATGCCACGTAATGTAAATCTGAAGTAATTTCTAATCAGCTCTGTATTGTGAATTTTATATTATATATGCTGTATATTGCAAGTCTCAGTAAGTGACAGCAGCACAGAGCATATACAGTAAATCAGAAGAAGATGGGGAGCTACTGGGGCATCTTTGGGGGCACAGATCTTCCCCACTAAAGGGCCGTGATTGCCTTGGTCAAGTACAGAAGCTCTAAACATAATGTGCAACATTTCTACCTAACTTCTTTGTTAAGCTTTAGTTCTCCTTTAAAGGTGACCTACTCTTTTAATTGAAGTCTGCTACAGAACAACTGTTACAATTTGACGCATTAGTTGCTGGCAATACTTCAGTTTCTGAGAAATGTTAGCAACTCCAGTAATGTATTGGATTATAGTTTAGAGAGTTTGTAACCTGAGATTATAAATAGATGATACAAGAAAATTTTTAAAGATAAATTTGAAGGAAAGTTGTTACTTTTTATTCCCTTTCTACTTGTTGTGTAGCATATAATATAAACTGGAGGTGAAATTACCTTATCGTTATTTTGGCAGACGGTATTACTGTCTGGCCTGCCTCAGGAATAATTGCAAACAAATGATAGAACTGGGCTTGTAGAACTATGGAATGCATCCAAAGCCAGCACTATGTTCTGCCAGAAGATAAATATGCTACATTTGTTATAAGAATTATAATATAAATGTCAGTGCAGCCGAAATCAATCAAAGCAACAAAAGTGCCATAGTTCAAATCAGTTCAAAATAGCAGCATTCACGGAATATATAAATACATAATACAATACTTTTCTATATCAGAGAGATTAAAAAAGGACAGAGGACATCATCCCCCTTTATGTACAGTGACTGAATAACCAGGAAACAGGAGACAGAAGAGGAGCCAGGTATTCTGTATGTCAGCTATATTACTAGGCTTTACATTGGCTCTTCACTCTAAATAAATGTTAATTTATAGACTTTTATCGATATTGTCTTTAAAAACAGAAATCTAGTTAGCAATAGAATCACTAACCGTCATACTTATAGCTTTCTTCCTCAACTAAAGAGTGGCAGTATGTGTGAAAGCTGGTTGGTTGGTTATTTATTAATAGCTTTAAGATGGAGGATCGAGTCTAACTGGAGGAATTTCTATTTCGGGAAAACTGGCCTAAATTAATATTAAAGGAGATCTGATCTCTCGAGCATCCTGCATGTGAAATGGAGTTGATTTCTCCTAAGAAAGAAAACATTCTAAACACCTGCTATGAATTCTGGCTTTTATATGTGAAAATTCAGATTATTAAATGATTACCCCTAAAAACCAAGAAACCGCCTATATTAACAAGAAGGCTTAATGACTGATGGAAGATGGCTGCACGGTGGCACATTGCTAAATTAATGCTGGGGTGTAAATTTTGAATCCAGAAAGGAACCTCTATATTCTCACTGTATCTGTGGGGGTTTCCTCCTAAACTCTAAAAATATACAGGAAGGTTAATTGGCTCCTGACAAAAGTCACAACCATCTGCATGAATTGATAGGGACCCCAATGGGGGAGGAAATTATGCAAATGATGAATAATATCTGTAACATGCTACAGATTATATTGGCACTATATAAATAAAGAACAATAATTACTGACAGGCTCTTTTATAACTTCCCTCTGTCTCCTTTATACTTTATACTTCTCTTTCACATTGGAAAGTAAAGTTATTCTGAAATTCTTAAATGGTTGTTAACATAAGAGACAAATATGTTTCTATTTCCTATTGTTCCTTTAATACAGAGGAGTGTTTAAAGGTCACTTATCTCCTATTATAGCTACTTCATTGAGTATCATTCATTCAATCAGAATTAAAAGGAAATATCAGCACCTAGGAGAGCTCCCCTCTGCACTGCTTATTGGTGGGACTGTGTCAGTGAAGAATAAACATAATACAGGTATGGGACCTGTTATCCAGAATTTCTCGGGACCTGGGGTTTTACGGATAAGGGATCTTTCCGTAATTTGTATCTCCATTCTTAAGTCTAAAAATCATTTAAATATTGAATAAACCCAATAGGATTTTTTTTTGCCTCCAATAAAGATTAATTATATCTTAGTTGGGATCAAGTACAAGGTACTGTTTTATAATTATGGAGAATTTAAAAATAAGAATTATTTGCTTATAATGGAGTCTATGGGAGATGGGCTTTTCGTAATTCAGATAACGGGTTTCCGGATAAGGGATCCCAATGCTAAATGCTAAGATCCTATTTGTACTTTTGAAAATCATAAGAAAACCTACAGCAACATTTTTATTGTTTCTTTTTCTAAATCTAATGGGTCCCAATCATTAAAACATGCTAACATTTATTCTTGAAAAGAAGTGTAAAATATTTATTAAATTATGCTACAATCAAGTGGTTTATTTACTGTCCTTTTTGTAAAAATGAAGCACTTCTAACATTTATTATACTGAGGTCTGGCTTGATATGTTTAATAAGACAGCATGTTGTCCAGCTGGTTACAAATTGCCTTTGAAATGCATTGTTTGGAGGCTCTAACAGGATCCAAAATAAATGGGAAAAGAACAAGCTGTAATGTTAGTGCTGCTGTCCTCACAATACCCTGTTATACTACCCTACGTGTTAAAACTTAAGGTTTACTATTCAGGTATGGTATCTGTTATCCAGAATGCTTGGAACCTGGGGTTTTCCAGATAAGGGGTCTTCCTGTAATTTGGATCTCCATACCTTATGTCTACTAGAAATCATTTAAATATTAAATTGGTAGTTTACCTTTAGAGAAACTCTTAGGGGTATATTTATAAAGCTGTGTAAAAAGTGGAGTGAAGCATTACTGGTGATGTTGCCCAGGGCAACCAATCAGCAATTAGATTTCAACAGTTAAAAAAGCAAAGCATAGAATCTCAACAGTAATGTTTTACTCCACTTTTTACACAGCATGATAAATATACCCCTTAGTATGTTATAGAATGGCTAAATCTTAGTATTTTTTCAATTAGTTTTCATTTTTTAATTTTCATAATTTCTGAATAGTTTGCCTTTTTAATCAGACTCTTTGTAGCTTTCAAAAGGGGGTCACTGACCACCACAGCCAAAAAAAACTATCCCTCTGTGAGGCTACAATTTTATTATTTTTTATTATTTATCATTCTTTTTGGGCCTCTCACAGTGTCTCATTGACACTACTGCCTGGTTGCTAGGGTAATTTGGACCATAGCAATCAGACAGGAGCTACAATTACAGGGTTATGGGAGATAGCTCTTAGTACAAGTTGATCCAGGGACTGGTTCGATTGCCAGGCAACACTGGAGTTACCGTTGGGTCAGGAGGTGACAGTCGTGCCAGGGTTCACACACACAGTGCCATGTAGCATGCAGCAGCGCTCAATTCGGAATGGAAGGCAGAAAGGATGGATTGTCGCTAAGCGCAACTATACAGAAGTGCACAGAGCACGTTTGGAAGCAAGTACCTTTATAGAGAGTGGTTTAAGAAGCAGGGATACATTTTTTTTTGTAACTTAAAAAAAACAATATGGAATGGTATTTATTTTAGCAAGGCTAATTCTTTAAGTGCTAATGAACCTTGCAATTCTGTTTTAAAATGCATTTTGTATGCTCTATATACAGTACTAAAGTACCACCGAGATTTACAACTGTGTCAGTTTGGCTCAATAATTATTTATTACAATGATTTTTTTAATTGTGCTTTTAGATAGGCACGGTACACTAAGTGACTGAATGTACTCTATTGATTTCACAACCAGAACATTGTGGTTGTAAATATGGAACATAGAACATAAAAGCAGAGTGTAGGTATGTTTATGTCTAAGTCTTACCCCTGTAAAGATGTTACTTTGCTGCCTAGAGTATGACTTGGCCTGCACTAACTTGCCTTGCCAGGTCACTTATGTCCAGGTGACATCTTTGCAGGGGAACACGCCATTGTGGTTCAATGTGGTGTGGATTCTAAATATTGACTCATTGCTACGGAAATGGTTGCAGACCCTTAAATATATCAAAACATACAAGGGCTCATCTACGGGTGCTGCCACAGGATGTACAGTGCACATTTTTAACCACAATGCAGCATTTTCCCCATAATTGCAGCATAATTGCAGTTGAAAGATGTCTGGCACAATTGTGGCTGATAAAATTCACTTGGTGGAGTTGCTCTGAAATTCTTTGGTGTTGAGATTTCATCACGTCTGTCAAAATGATATGTGTGTCTGATTCTTCAGGAGTGACAGTGTCAGACTGAGATGCCAGGAGCCCACCAGAAAACCTTGGACCATGGGCCCACTCTCTAAACTATTATTCTTCCTTTCCTTATGCTGTATTTTTATTTTCCTAGTCTATAATGTTCCTCTTTGTTCTCATATAGGAATAGGGAATGATCATGAAGAACCCTGGAGAGCAATATATATATACATACGTACGGAGTACATTTAATGCAATTTTTTTAATGAATGAAATTTTTTCATGAAACAATTGTGGTTAAATCTGCAAAACCACAACTGCACTTGTCATAAATGAGCCTTAAATACTGTATATATGAGACAGAAAGGTTTTATGATCAGTTTACTATTCATTCATCTCTAGATGCTCCACAGAGAAGTTTTTACTGTAGGGTAGAACTGTAAGGGTCCCTTGCCCAGAAATCTCACTTTGTAAAACTAGAAAAGTAAATTGGTAAAGAATGTTATTTTTCTTTCCAATGTACATCAGGGATGTCCAACTGAGGTATCTCAGGGGTTGGTGAGAGCTGAAGAGTGGTCAGACCTCTTTGAGTTAACTAGTTCTTCACTCATTCTAGGTACAATTGTACCAAACTACAGGAAGCATTTGACTATAATATTTTATCCCACACTATGTGCATCCAGTGAAAACTTAAGCTTAGGCCTTATTTACTTTTGCTATTCAACCTGCTTTACTACTGGCTCTATCTGACTCTCTCTCTCTCTCCCTCACAGGTGAGGGTATATTGATCCAAAGTCAGGGGTGATGAAGGCTCCTGTGTGAATCAATAAACCCGACCTTTGTTTTCTGAAACATTTGTGCAAATTCTTGTGCGTGCCATATTTTCCCTCACTCACTCAATTTATCCGTGTGTATTTCTACATGAGCAGTGCTACAGTAAAGCAACATACACATTATTTCATGTGAAACATGTGGTGTAAACTGATGCTTCAGGGTTTATTACTTTGCCCTCATAAAACAGTTTTGCGTCTCCATTTTTAGAATGAATGAAGCAAAGGTTGGCAGAAGAATGCATGTGAGTGCGCTCCCACCAGCAGGAAGCACCACCTGGGCCGCACTTTCCTGACACAGCTAAAGGTTTAGTGCAGGGGAAAATGAGAATGCCAAGCCCAGCAATAACTGGCAATAGCTGCACACCAAAGTGCTAGGGGATCAAGATCATTATCTCCCCTTTTCATTTCCCATTCACTTGCTAACACTCTCCATACATAAATTGTTGCTGTCACTTTGTCTGCTTCAGGGGTTTTCTATTCTGCTGATTAATGTCAGCCATGAGGTCAACAGCTCATTTATTCATATATTGATTATTGCCGCCATGCTACTCCAAGCTGGGGGATAATTGGCACTATGACTAATGTTCCAATATCTTAAAAAAAATGTAAATACATATATACAATTTAAATAAATTCACTGGCATAGGCCGTAGCATCTGTCAGCATGGCCATGTAAGAAATTAAAATGAAACTTTATATAGCTCTGATTATTTTTAGCCATCAGATCAATATTTAATAACTAGTATAGCATGTGGCAGAGCTAGCAATGTGAATTATACCTGTTGCATGGGAAGCCATATAAAGTAGGTTTCATTTAGAAATTGTATTGCAATAAAATGCAATCCAGTGTAGTACTTCCAATGAGCTTATATTGAGCTTATATTATCAGCACTGAATTGTTTCTGCATCAACATCAATACATAGCGCTGTACCTTGCATGCACTATATTGGTGATATCAACATAGAACTATAATTGATTTGCCAACTAATATATATATATATATATATATATATATATATATATATATATATATATATATATATATATATATATATCCAGAATGCTGGGGATCTGGTGTTTTCCGGATAAGGGGGTCTTTCTGTAATTCAGATCTCCTATCTTAAGTTTGCTAATAAAATTTTTTAAACAGTAATTAAACCCAACAGGATTGTTTTGGCTCCAATAAGGATTAATTATATCTTAGTTGGGATCATGTACAAGGTACTGTTTTTAAAAATGTGAACAGTTTGATTAAAATGGAGTCTATGGGGGATGGCCTTTCCGTAATTTGGAACTTTCTGGATAATGGGTTACCAGATAAGGGGTCCGATACCTGTGTGTGTGTATGTATATATATAATATATATATATATTTACCTTAGAAAACAATGTCACCGCACTCCTCCATAGTGTAGCTTCTGGTGCTCAGCAACTACAGGACGCCATCACATCCCTCCACTTCGTATATATCTTGAAAAAGATGCGGCACACGGATTATTTGCAAAAAGTGTGTATTTAAAAAAAGAATCACATATGCAAAATATATATATGTGTGTGTTTTTTTTCCCCAAAAATCTTTGTGGACTTACAAATGAAATAAAAACCCTGAAAACCTCAAATTAAATATTGTTACAATTCCCCTAGGACAGGTCCCATAAACTTCTACATGACCTTGACAGCTTTTAGATGGTGACATTTTGGGGCAGATTTACTAATCCATGAATGGACCGTAAGCGTCCGAACGCATTTTTTCGTGATGATCGGTATTTTTGCGACTTTTTCGTCGGTGTCGCGACTTTTTCGTATGTCCCGTGATTTTTTCATCGGCGTCGCAACTTTTTCGTATATTTTTCGTGACTTTTTCGTCGGCGTCACGAAAAAATCGCATTGGTGTTTCTGCCGTTTACTATTGCTCAATACGAAAAAATCGTGACGGCGACGAAAAAGTTGCGCAAAATACGATGAAGTCGCGCCAAATACGAAAAATTGCAACGGCGCCGAAAAAGTTGCCAAATTTTCATTTCCAATACGATTTTTTCCCTTTCAGGATTCAGATTCGTGGATTAGTAAATCTGCCCCTTTGTATTAGTATTTTTCTGTGGTTTTGATGCTAAGATTTACTAAAACTCCAAATTTTCTAACCTTTATTTTTTTTTTTAAACAAATTAATGTCCACAAATGTCCAACATTTATCAGAAAATCTGAACTGAGAAAGCACGTGTGAGAAAAAGTTGTGGAAAAGTCACAAAAACGGCAACTTTTAAATATTAGCGCACAAAAGCCAACGTCAAAAATATAAAAATCTCTAAAGTGATGAAGAAAAGAAAGATTTTTCAGGGAAGGGACACCGGCCATTGACTTCTACGTGATCTTGACAAGATTATTTTAGAGTATTTTCTAATTGGGAATTGTTGCATGTTTGTCGCATAGTAAATCTCAATGCTTTTTCTTTTTTTCTGTGCCTTTCAGTGCTAAAAAATCAGAATCGTAAAAAAAATCTGACCATAACTGAATGGCCCTCTTAATAAATCAAGAAAAATGTTTTTTTACATGAAAAATTAGAGTTTCATTATTACTAGCATGTATTTATAAAGCATCAATATACTCCACAGCGCTGTTTTAGCGCAAATAAACATGAATTGTGAGAAAAAAAAAAAAAGAATATGAACATTAATAAATGACTCCCTGACTGCTATAAAAGCTGCAGTAGATCCTTTCAGCAGTGACCTCATAAGGCTGCATGAAAATTTCTCCAGCTCCATCTCCTACGATTTACTTTGAAGCAGAAAACACAGAAGGAGCTGATTGTGTGATGAGAACTGACTGCTTGGCTTCCCTAAAATAACGTTACTGTATCATTAGCATCAGAGTCATACTGGCTATCAGATGCAAGGGAACACTGACAGTGACACAGGCTTCTAATATAAGCTGCTATTCTTGGATTTGTTTTACTTCTGTATTGGAGACGCATCCAAGTACCCACTCGGGGTTATGCAACACGCACAAAGTTTGGACCAGCAACACATATAAATAAATGAAATGTTTTGATTTATTATTGTAGCTGCATTAGACAGATTAAGTATTGCATGGCTGCTATGGGTAACTAGACCAGAATACATTGTGCTTACATTCTACACATGCCCTGTGCCCCGGCAGATACAAGAAGTTTGAAACAAGTAACAGGAGAGTATTAATGGCATTCTTCAGAGGCCAGAGGGCAGCATTTCAGAGTAATCCAAGAGACAAATGACAAGCAGAAATAACAGAACACAGCAGTTATCAGATATATGACTGTACAGTTGTTAAATACCAAAATTGGTAGACACACGGGGCCGAGGCCTCATTACCTTTATGGCAACAAGTTGCGTTCAATTAATCATCTCCCCACATAAAGTGTACATGCAACTACATAAGTAATAGCTGCTACATGTCACAGCAGGTAAGGGCAGGGTATACATCAAGTGTTAGTGCATATGTACCGTCCCTTCCATGTTTATTTTAATATCCTTCTACCGGCCCCCCTCCAGACTTGCTTTGAACCCTTCCCCCTCACCCCACCACATTGCATACGTTTTACCTCCTTCCTTAACTTTCCCTTATGATCTGGTAAAAGGGGGCAGCAGGGCAGTGTCCACAATGCCATAATGGGTGAGACTGGGTTGGTGGAGCCTATTGGGTTTTATCCTGGTGTCCCACCAGCCCAGTCTGACCCTGCTTTCATCAGTTATATAGTGGTGCTGATCACACCAGCTGGTGTGCCTTTATCAGTGTGGATGCAATCATGCACACAGGTGGCCGACGGTACCCTTTACCTGTATACCTGCCCATTACTTGAACAGCAAAAGTAGGTAACAAAATCAGGTTGTGCAACCATGCAGTGAAGTTGAATATCTCCTGTAAAACCCTACATGATAAATATAAATGGAACCAGAAATTGGAAGTTTGGTGTATTGAGTTACACAGCTAATTTTAAAAATGCTGTTAAATGTTACCAAACTATTTACATCCCCACTGAATAGTGCACATTTGAGCCTGACAGTGGCAGTTGAAAATACTGATGAGCTAGGCACACTGGGGGCTAAGAAATATGCCTCTTTGCATCTGTTATTTGCAACTTATACCATTTAATGAATGTTAATTGTGGATAAATCTGTCATTAATGATTTTCATAAAAATAGTTCATTAAAATAGCCATACTTTTGATTCCTTGAATTTTACTGCCTAGGGCTCAGCTGGATGAAGAGTTTTTCAATTAAGCTCATAAACAACTTCTAGTTACTTAAACTGAACTGCCAAGTGACCAAATAATGTACAAATGGCCATATGTTTTATTATTTTATCTTTGTATTTTAATGACATTTCACAATGTTGATGTTGGCAGGAAACCATGCATCTTTAACTTCCATTGACATCCTTATTCAGTTTGGTAAATACCCCTTGTACATAATAATCAGTTTCCTAAATTACAATTACATCTTCAGGTCAAGGCAATATATATCACCCCATACTGAAGGTTTCTCCAACTGTTAAAGATTTCCCAATATACACTGGATAGTAACCTAAAGAACTGGCAACTGATTTATCAGGTCATTGTGCTTTATAATAAGAAAGGAAAGAAAGATACAGAGGCACATTTACTAAAACTCAAATTTTTCTCACTTTTATTTGCACTTTGAATAAAGTTATTTTCACAAATGCCAGACATTTATCCAAATATCTGAACCAAACAAGCACGTGTTGGAAAAAACTGCGGAAAAGTTGCAAAAACTGTGACTTTTTCGCATTGCTGCACAAAAGGCGTTAAAAAATCCAAAAACCCCTAATGTATCGAAGCAAAGAAAGATCTTCAGGGAAGAGACATATGCCATTAACTTCTAAAGGATCTCCACAAGTTTTAGATGGAGTATTTTCAGAGTATTTTAGTCACAGGTTTGTCACACCGTAAATGTTGGAAAAGTTGTGACTTTTTTCATTCAACTTTAAGGCGTACATGTCTGACGTACATGTGTATATATGTATGTATGCACACACACAAATATAATTGTTATTCATCTGAATCTCTTATTAAACATTGTAGAGTGAGTTGGCATCCATCATATGTGGTTTGGAACTGCATTGTACTGTATTGTATTATATCTTCTGACATCAATTTGTCAGCTGTTTTCCTGTTTGCACGCCTCACCCACGCACTGTGGTTTCTTTATGTTTTATATCTCGTTGGTGTGTTGATTTTGGGTATTGACGCCATCAAGGTACAACCATTACTGGGCTTGTTACTAGTGTTGTTTCGTGCTGTTTGTGATATCTAAAGCACCTTGAAAAAGGCTTAGGCAGTCAAAATGTTCTATACAATAAAGCATGCATATAGCAAAGAGTTTAAAAGACCTGTGAGCACTGCTTTACCTGCGTTGGATATTATATATACATGGGACCTGTTAACCAGAATGCTTGGGACCTGGGGTTTTCCGGATAAGGGGTCTCTCTGTAACTTTAATCTACTAAAAAAAATAATTTAAACAATTACAGAGAAAATGTAATATTTAAAAATGTAATTAGTTGATAAAAATGGAGTCTAATGGAGTATAATTGGTTACCGGAAAGCGGATCACATACATATGTATATATACACCTAAATCAACACACAATGTTTTATTAGGGGTTGACCACAGCCACAACAGACAAACACATGTAGCCTGGATCTTCCATGCACTGTGGTACAAACCATGTTAGCTTTTTAATAGAAATTAGAACCTTTTTTTTCTCACAAGCATATAAATGTAATTATTGAAAAATAGAATATTAGTTGATTAAAAAATGCTTCAATTACATGCTCTAATAAAACCTCACCGAGTGAAGATAAATCTTGATAAAAGCAGAGAGAAGATATTGAAAGCGGTTTCATTTTATCTACAAGGGGCTCTTGTGTTGCACTTTCAGATATGGTTTATTTCCCAGTTGATGGCTTGCTCTCTAGATAGGACTCGCTGAATAATTCACTCTGTGCATAATGAGAATACTTGAGCATATATGAACAATTTATATCCACATTAGCCACATCAATTTTATAGAATCCATTACCTTGAGAGTAACAATTTGTAAAAACCTGATGATATGATGCAGTGGATTCTTTCTTCTGTAAGGTAAACAGAATTAAATTACGGCGAATGATTGCGCTTGTTTATTTAGCCTGCATTAGAAAGTCACCCAGAGAGGCAAGACTTCGTGTGGCTTTTGCCCTAGATACCTGAATGACGCAAGGTAATTAGGTTAAAGAGGCATCATATATATTTCTATGATCTGTTGTCATCTATTAAGAAGTCTCATGGATAATTATTCTATATTGCCAAAAGTATCACCTTCTTGACTTACGTTAAAGAGGTGTAATGAATATTTTATTAGCATTAGACAGTTCTTTATGAAGAATATTTCATAATCAGTTTCAGCAGCCTGGAAAGAATTCCATATTGTATATTCAATGTTTTAATTAATATAAATTTTCTGAAGGAGCTGATTCATTTGGTATTAAAATGGCAATTAGAATAAAATAAAATACAAAAAAGATGACAGCTACATTGCAAAAAAGCCTACTTGCAGCATTCGGGGAAATTTGGTAGAATTTGAGATTTAGTGAGTGGTAAAAGATAACTTTTTTATTATTATACATCAACATTTCCCATCAAAAATATAAAATCAAAGTATAAAGTATGAATACCTACATTGACAGTGAGTACTCGGCTCCAGATGCTACTTGCATCCTTTTGCTCGTGAATATACACACCATAGGTAATACAAGGATACACATTTCCCCCCACTTGTGGCCACCTACATAGAGGATGCAAGTTGCACCTGCCTGTGTGCCAAAAAACAAAAGATTATTGATTTTGAGACCTGACTTGTATTGCAGTTTGCTTAAGATATTTCTGTTTAGGCTCTTTATTATTTATCCTAAGTTCTAACACTAACATTTAAATGTTAAAAGCAGTGTCGGACTTGCCCACAGGGATACCAGGTGTCAGTGGGCCCTCCTGCATCTAACCGTTTGGCCTAATTCATGGTAATTTCCTATTTCTCTATGGGAACAAATCGACTAAATTTAAAAGAAGAGATTATACTACATAAAGAAAAAAAAACAAGGACAATAGAGAAATGGATGAAAAATAGTTTGAAGAGTGGCATCCCAGTCCGACACTCACAAAAGTGAAACTCACACTAACTATCTTATAACTGTCATTGCTTACACTGAGATTTAACATTCTGTTTACTAACTTCATCAGCCTCAGTAGGATATGGTCATTGGCTGGCTCTGTTAGAGCTAACTAGCTGGGGGCACTATTACACCACAGATTCCCTCTATATCCTTGCATAAAAAAGAAATGATAGTCATATAACATGAGGTGGCAGGATATCTGCAGGAATGAGAGCCAGGTGTAAAGGCTTTGTGAATGGTTTGGATTGCTTTATGTGTGTGTCAAAGCACTAAATAGAAACATGCAAGATGGGAGGTGATGGAGTTGTCCTAGATTGGTTTATGGAATGATTTAAAGTCAGTGTTTCACAACTATTTTTCCCAAATGAGCAATATGACAATACATGTGAAAAGGTGTAATTTTGTTTATAGAAAACCTTGATTATGATTATCATTGAAATTACAAAAGTATGAATCTTTGGTATATATTTTGATTAAGCTATACACAAACCAGGCAAATGTATCCTGATGAAGCAGCTCCAGGGATCATTACCATACCTTGCCTATTTAAAGGAACAGTACATATTTTGTGCTTTGAGAGTGGCCACAAATCCTCATATGCTGAGGAATTGTTTACATTGTCCCAACCCCCTCCCCCTCAGTCATGCTTGCCGCCTTTTTCTGACATTGAAAAAAGTAGCTACAGATGGTATCTGTAGTGGAGGACTTTGTGGAAGCAGTGAGCACAGTTTTTAAATAGTAGAGCAAATATATACAAAATAGTCTATTATATGTGTAAATAACTGATCAAGGCCCTGCAAACATTATTAAAAAAACTGTGATCCAAACATGAAAACATTTATTAGGTGCTTAAAGGAGAAGGAAAGGTAAAAACTAAGTAAGCTTTATCAGAAAGGTCTATGTAAGTACAGCCATAAGCACTCACAGAAAAAAAGAGTCCTATATCAAAAGAAACAGGATTTCTTGTCTGCTTTTTTGTAAACATGTTCTTTGGTATCAGACTTCCTCTCTCAGAAAAATCTTTCATTCTCAGGGCCAGAGGAGTCTCTGCAGCTCACTCCTTTCTTCTGCTCCCCCCTCCCACAAGAATGCTAAGAACTCCCTCCACCATCCCTTCAGAATGTGTGATCTGAACTACCAACAGCTAGAGCTTCAGCAGGAAGATACTGACACCACACTAAAATGGCAGCTGCTGTCTTAAACAAACAGAAGGAGCTTCTGGGGCTCTTTACTTAAGTATGGTAAAGCTTTCTGCAGAATAAATAGTGTTCTAGGTGGCACTAATGTGGCAAATCTATTGGCAGTAAAATACCAAAATGACTTTCCCTCTCCTTTAAAAACCAAAAACAAGTTTTTCACTGGAGAGTTTATTGAAGTGATAATGTTCATAAGATACACATACAGTGCAGAAATTTGGATTTTTCAGCATTTCTTCCAATTGCCTCTTTTTTTCTTAGAGAAATAATGGCAAAATTCCTCATTGAGAATTATCTAGCAGCAACACCAGATTTGGAACAGAAGGCAGGAAGGACTAAGTTGTGCCCACAGAAGCTACACAGAAGTGCGAGGAGCACATTTTAATGCAAGAGCCTTTAATGAAAATGGTTTAATATGCAACTGACTGTGGAACGCTAACTTTCCATCTCAGCTTCTTTAAAGAACAAACTCCTGTAATCCCCAATACTATTAAATTATTTATGGCACTTGTATGGGTGAGCGTTATATAGCAAAAAAAAAAAAAAAAAAAAAAAAAACTGTATAAAAATGATGCAAAACAAAACTTCCATTGCTTCATTAAAAGAAATATTAAGTAGTCTATACTATAAACCCAATTATGGTAACCATGTTGGGGCATTAAACCACAATATAATATACTTCCCAAAAAGTCAGCAATATTAATAAAAACATTATGACATAGAAGCTTTACCCTTCTAAACACTTAGTCCATTATAATAAAATATAGTGGCTGGCCAGTCTACTAAACTACAACATATTATAGAATAATTCCTAGATGAACAAAAGTTCTCAATTTATGAAAACTTATGTCAAATATTAAACATTCAGAAATAATCATATGCAAATTCAGAAAATTCTATTCCACCAGATACAGTATGGGACTCAATGCAAAAGCAATATTCCATATCGAATGAAACAGAATGGTAGAAGGGCAAGGATTGTGAAACTTTATATATTTATTATTGATATTATAAAGTCAAAGCAATAATATAAAGCTCTCAGCAACACAATAAAATGGCAACCACTAGGAAGAAGATAAAAAGGATGCTTTATTAAAATAACATTTAAATGCCAAGGTACTGTTTAATGTCATTTGGCATAGCTTGGTTATATAACTATTACTCACGAAGAGCAGAATGAAGCAGTTTTATATTTTTTAGAGAACATATCTAATTTACTAGGGAGTGAGACAATTTTTGGTGCTTGTTACAATATTCATTTGTCTAATAAATACTTTAAATCTGAGAAATTTTAATAACAACACGAAGCCGGACTTTTTGTGGGCTTTTTTGTAGACTGAATAATATTTGACACATGTTCCATAAATAAAGAGACAGATCAATTTTTAGGCTTAGGGGCCCACTCACAATATACTGTATATATAGAATAGAAATATTACAATATAAGGCTCACTAGTAATTAATACAGATAATTAGTACATGGCCACTCTGAAACCAGTGCAACTATCATCAGAATGTAATGATCAGCACTGTAGTATAAGCTTAAATGTCAGTTAAACATAATTTTCTGCTTGATAATTTGCAAAGACCCCTAAGCTTAGCTTCTCAACAGCTGCCCAGAGCTCATTCCGCATGTGAGTCACAGACACTTTCCAAGATGGGGAGCCCCTGTGACAAGTTTGAAAGCCTGAATCATTGCTGCTATTGAAATGCTGAAACTTTAGGCTGGTGCAGTAATTGCAGTATACAAAATATGGCATTTTTTGCCATATGCATTTTTAAGGAGAAGGAAAGGCTAGTAAAGAGTTAATCTCAAGCTGCAGGCATACCTTCAGTTGTCTCAATAGTGCCCTTAAGTCACCCCATATTTCACCTGTTCAGAAGATCTGAAGCCAAACAGGAAGAAAAAACACTGAGCTGTGTAAAGAAAGTTCCCATAATGCCTCACTCCTGCACAGACACCCAGACCAAGTGAACATGCTCAGTTAGACTATGAGTCAGCTTCTTGCTGATTGGCTCAGATCCACATTCCTAAGGGGGGGTAGTGAGTTCTGAGCATTCTTGAGGGAGGGGAGAGCAGCAGAGAGCTGCATGTCTCTGGCACAGGAAAACAGCCACAACTAATCTTTTTTTCAGAGAAGTCAGTGCAGCATTTCTGTGAGTGCTTATGGCTGTATTTACATAGACCTTTCTGATAAAACTTACTTAGTTTTTACCTTTCTTTCTCCTTTAAAGTGGCAAATACACAAGAAATAAATTACCTTTAAAAGACAGTTAGACTCATTTACTACAATGTGCAAAATGCAATTTCAGATGCAAATCATGTTGATCCACATAATGTCAGCGAAGAGATTGCATAACTTTTGAAGCTCAGTGTTATGGTGTTTGCCAGTGATTTACTGGATGCAAGTCGGCTGCGCTCACTGATGAAGCCCAAAAAAGGGACCCTTCAGACTAGAGGTAGCTCCAGGGTTTCCCTGTGACAGTAAGTGCATGGCTTACTGATGTGGTGCCATTTTTTTTTTCATTTGCAGTGATACTACAGGCCATTTTGTTTGACATATGTGGCTGGAAAACTTTTAGAAGAGGCAGCTATAGGTATTAAGGGAGCAAATACTGAAACACATCACACATAACAACCTTTATACTGCCATTGTAAGAACTGACACAGTGTTGGCTGATGACATTAAATTAAGAAGTTCCATGCAGGATGTCTGTGCTTTGCAGGCCAATAAACTGGTTGACTACATGAAAGCTAGTTGTTATACACTAAATCAAGTTGTTAGGGTACTATTTAAAGGGGTAGTTCGCTTTTACGTTACTGTAACTTTTAGTATGTTATAGAATATTCTATTTTGAGAAACTTTTCAATATGAAACTTTTTCATAAAAAGAACTTGACAATAGGTGCCATATACCCTGATTAACTGGGTTTAGTAAAGGATATAAAATGTGGATATAGCTTTATGGTATGTTTTAGAAGGAGAGTATAACATAACAGAAAGTCATGGGAGGTGATAAAAGAGAGTTTGGCCAGATATTCAGAAAAAAAACGCAGATTAAGACAAACTAACATTGCAAACACAATTATCAGAATTTACTAAAAAATAGGTTTACAGATAAATTAAAGTGACACATTCCACCAGCTTTGGACACTGTCCTTTGCCTGTGTAACTGAAACGAAATAAAGTGGGACTCCAGAAAAAGTGATAATACCTTTTCCGCTGCATCAAAAAAATTATGTATTCTTCCTTATGGGGCCCATTCATTGAACCACAATTTGTGTTTAAAATCACAATTGCAAAAAATTCGGAGTAACCACAATACTTTCTGATATTCGAAAATGTCACAAAACTTCTTTTATCGGTCATACGAAAATATCGCGGTTGCGTTCCGAAAGTAATGTTACGGCACGACAAACCTTTCTGGCTTTAAAACCTTTAATGTATGATTTTGGAAGCCTTCCATAAGACTCAATGGCACTCTACAGATCCAACCTGGCCAAAAGATAGTCACGATACCAAAGCTTAAATGAATTCCGAAATGGTCATAGTCTTTACGAAAAATACTACTTTTTTATGGAAGTTAATGAAAACCACGAAAAGTTCTATAAGTTAGAAAAAATACGATTTTTTTCTCAAAAGAAAAAATTATGGTTTAATGAATGAGTCCCCTATGTGTCCTTGCCTTGACTTATTCCATTATATTATGCCTAAAAAATGGAGATTAGCAGGATGTGCTTTTTGGAAACATAGGGGCAGACAGTTAAAGGAAATAATAGCAATGGATGTTTCATGCCTTTAGCGAAACAAACCCAAGAAAAGTGCAGACAATATCCTATATGTTTAGATTTGTCAGCATATAAAATGCAAATAACTTAGGCATCATTTATTGGCAGGACAAAGTATTAAGTGCAAAAAAGATGCAATGTTAAGTTTTTCACACTTTTGCCATCCAAAATGGTGCGTAAGGACTTTGCTCCATGAATACAGCCCTGGCTGCATCTGGCTGTGATGAATTCATTTGGGTGTAGGCTTGGAATTCTTTATAAAAACACGCAAAACAGACCATTTAAATAATATGTATTTCAAAAAATAAAATTTTGCCTAATGCAAGGAAGTCATTCAGAGCAACTTTCTAAAATACCTTAATTACAAATGTTCAAGGGTTTTAGTTATTTGCTATTTAAAGCAGTATCTGCCTGTCCCTATACCAGAAGCCAGTTGTTTATAGGAGCTGTGAAGAAGCAAGGCTGACTTTTCCCAACATTGTTTTAAGGGACTTTTAATTGCAAATACTTTCTTAAAAAAATGTATGTATCTTGCAAAGTTGATTAGAATCACATAATGGGCCAGATTCAATTCAGTGAAAAAAAGATTTATCATGTGAAAAAGTTTTCACATGATAAACCAAAAGAGAACTTTTTCTCACTGAGTTGAATCCAGCCCTAGTTATGGCAAATCTATTATACCAGAAGTGTCATTTGGCTAAGCCAAAACAGAATTTACAGAAATGTTGGCAATTCATTATACTTTTAGCTTTAAACAAAAAACATCTTGTATTAGGAGTGTCCCCCTGTGTGTTCACACATTTGGCACCAAACGGCATTGCTATTGACTAAAACCTGTCAAAATGATTGACACAAACAGCAGCAGCAGCGTAGGCTGTCACAGATTCGCACTACAGATTACTGTGTGCAAATGACTTGAGCTAGCAGGACCTCTTGTGTTTAACTGTGGGATTCTGTGTTGCTACAGCAAGAGACAATTGTTAAGTCACGCAAGTAAGAAAAACAAATAACACAAACACAGGCACAGTACAAATGGAAAACTATAAAACTAAAATAGTCATCTACACAATGACGGCTTGGTGTTTCTGTTTAGATGTAGAACTATACATTATATCTTTGCCAGCTCTATGTGCATTATCATAACAATCCTTACAAATCAGTACACATTTTAATCCATTTAAAGTGTTGTAGGTAGATGGCATAAGCCCAACATTGATAAGCAAAGCAAAATTCCAAACCTGAATCCACATACAATGTTAAAAGCTTGTAGCCTCTGCGGTGTGCATTGCCTGATCAACTTAAAGCTGACAGCTGCATTTGTAATACAGTGAATCTAAACGGATATATTAGTATCTTCTATTCAGTTTGATGTGAGCAGACTTTACCTGCTTCATATACTGCATTCTTTGTGGGATCTGCTAAAATAAATTATTCAGCTTCAGCTGTAAAAAGGACAGAGGCGTCTGAGCACCAACTTTAAAGGTGATGGAGAGTAGGATTTCAGGAAATTGAATCCAGGTCAGAAATTCAATTACCTAATGACAGTTATTTTGTTTCAGTTAGTGGTACTGTAGGAAGGGGGACACTGTTTAGTCAGCAGAAAATACAATTTGTTAAAAGAAAATCAGCATATGGTTAGTTCTTTTTGTTAACTAATCATTCATATGCAATGTGGTTAAAGAATATCAAGATACTGCCAAAATAAACTGCACTGCGGGTTACTGCACAGTTTTCCATTTTTCAACCTTTCCCTACAATTTTATATTATTCATGTATTTGTACATAAATAGTCCTGGCCAAAGTACAGTTCTATCTTTATACATGTGCTGAGTCCATGTATAGAAATACAACAGTTAGAAAAAGTTTAAATAATCTGTGACTGTAGCAGACAAAATGATATTTTATGAGCCATAAATATAATTATGCAGATGCAATCAAGCACTTCATGTGTTTTTCTTTAAAATTATGTGTTAGTGACACAGAAATTAAAATTTATATTAAAACGTTCCCTGGATTAAACATTTTTCCTACAGTGCCTTACAAGTATTCAAACCTTTGTCCAACTTTTTAACTGTACCAAAGAAGAAATCCTATGTTTCTACTCATGTTTATTTAAGAGTCCTGCAATTCAAAAATGTGTTTATAATGTGACATTGTCAGTTAGCGTTATCTTTAGAGCCACATTTTCCAGGCATATTTGTTCCCATGATGTTCAGAATAGTGAGACCACAGTTGTGTCCCTAATTTTTTGTAAATAGCACTAATGATTCTTAGGTTGATTGAGATTAGGACTTTGACTAGACCGTTATAGAACCTTTACCTTATAGGGGAAGTTCACCTTCAGATAACAGTCTAAATATGAACAGCCTGTGTCATTAAAAACCTTTTTACAACCAATACAGTCACTTCAGCATAACTACAGTTGAAGCTGTGCTTCATGATCATAAATTTTCTCACTGTTCCCCTATGGAAAACATTCAGGCAAGACTATTCCATTCTGATTTATTTAAATATCTTTGGTACAATTGGCTGGCACAATCCAGCCAATGGGCTCAATGAAATGCACATGAAACTGGAAAAGAGAGGGTATGTGTGTGCAGTAGCGCATCATGCATGAACTTCATTTTAGTGTATGCCATGCAGGGCTATATTTATATATAAGCACCTGAGGGCCTGTGTCTAGGTCACAGTTTTTGGTGGAAGCCTTTCGGTGACTAAGCATTGTTTTTTTTTTTTTTAAACAATACGCCACCAGCCTCCACAGCAGATTTCCATAGGAAATCTGGCAACAGAGGTGGGTGAGGGGTAGGGTAGCAGAAATGATGTGATGTCACTTTCGCAACGTGGGTGTGTGTGAAGTTGGCCATAGGGGCCGTATTTAGGCTTGGTGCCTTGGGTGGCACCGGATCTAACTACAGCACTGATGCCATGGGCAGGATCTCCTGACACAGGTTGGGGATTTTTGGATAAGCACAGTTTCAAAGTTAGTTATCTTGAAAAAGAAAGAATAACAGAAAGAAGTCACACTGGAGATTGGGCAGATCCCTTCTTTCTAATACAATACCAGTGGAAAAAGCAGAGGGCTGCAAGGGGGATACCAACCTAGGGCCGCACCAAATCAAAATCTGGTAATTCACCAAAACTGAAGTTTTGCACAAGCTCTGTCAATGCTATATTATCTTTTGTTTGCTTTTGTGCCAAGACTTAAATGGTTGTTTAACTTTGCTAAAAGTATTTAAACACCACGAATAAGGACTTTTTAAGGTTGCTGTCTTTGTTGTATATTATTCTAAAATGTTGGTACTCTCATATTAGCTCTGTAAAACAAGTCACTGACTGTCTAAACTGTTTAAATTTGATACATTAGTCAATACATTTCTCAGCAGCGTCAGAAAAATACCAGCAACTAAAGTATCAATTGTAACAGTTGCTCTGTGAAAGGAGCTGACAGACTTTAGTAAAACTTGAGGAACATGCTCATTGGAAGCTAAAGCTGCTTAAAAATGTTTCCAGTAATGTATCCAACTGTAACAGCTCAGTAGACAGGTTGTCGGATCTCTCTCTAAACTACTACTGGGAAACACGAGAGGGGGGAAAATGAGACTAATTCATTTTTAAAACTTGCATTTTAGACAAATTACAACTAGACTAAATAATTCCCAGCATTTTCTTTATCATAAGAAGCTACACTGGCCATAGTGTACATGTGATTTGAGAAATGTATTTCAATAGATTTAAGAGGGTGCACGTATTAACAAACATTTTTATTGCATGAATACAAATCCACATTTATCTTTGTCTGACCATGCACAAAGGTACTGGGACATAAATTAATACTGAAAATTGTTCTGACACAAATGAGCTTATGCCTAGTTCATAGGCTAGAACAGTGACATATTTATCACTATATTATGTAACTACCCATTATATTAGCCTTTTCAGCTGCCCTGTGCTACACTGAGTTTGTGACTACTGTCTGGCCAACACTAACCCACTGGATACACCCTTCTTGTACTTTGTGTGATGCTTCATGTATAATGTTTTGGGCCTTTAAATTTATCTGCCTATCAAATATATATTATAACAATTTGTTAGTCACTGTACTGGGTGAGTTTTAATCCAGAAAACTAAAATATCCCAATAAAACTCAAAGCTGTCTTCGAAACATGTAGTTTTTACCCATGGGGAGGCTTGCTATGAAGCAAGGCGACAACCCACACACTATTTTTTTTTACGTTAAAGGTGTTCCACTGACTGTATGTTGTGAAAGCTAAAAACAATGTGGGACCCAGAGATTAAAGCTAGCATATCCAGGTGTTAGGCAAAAGCCTGTATATAGGACCAAAGAAAAAAAAGTCTGGACTTATTCTCATACTGGACTTATAATAAATTAAAAAAAAAATCATTTAGAACAGTGAAGTTTTAAAAGAGATCTGTGATCTGAAGACTGATGTTTATCTATGTTTATACATAGCATTAATTTAACCCTTTTTCAACAAAAGTGGTTTAATAAATAGGGTGTGTGCTGAACATACATTTTACCTATTTTTAACTTATGAGATATCTATAGTTTTTGTTACTTATGGTTTCTTCTACAAAGCAGGGCAAAATCCGAAAGTGAAACTAGTCTCCTTTCTTTACATGCTATACTACTTGTCAATCTATTCAAACTCTTTGTTCCCATACAGAAATAGGGAATCCCCATGAAGGAGTTTCCTGGGTGTTCAGATGGGCCAGTCAGGAGGAAAAACACCCTTTTCTTGGCTAAAAATTGCACTTTGGTTTATATGTGAATCAGTTCATGAATGTGTCCTCTGTAGGAATATGCAAGTGTTGCTGTTGAAACACAGCTCCCATTCCTTTGTAATGTATTAATTAACCAAAACCAAAAGGTTATGCATCTTACACAGAGGGTCAGTTCCCACAAAGCAACATTAAAATAGAAGTGTGCAGAGACAATGGGAGACACAGTTGTAATGAGGCCCCTATCCAGAAGAGCTTAGGACCTATGATGGTTTTAGAAGTTGCAGTTAAACAATTGCTCAGGGCCACAGGTTGCATATGTCTGTTTCTGACTTTTAGTTGCTAGACTTGGCTTTCAGTTCTTTTACTGATTATATAACACATTTATGGTGGATTTCTTGCAGATGCCTCTCTACTTGCCTGCCAGAGGGACTATGAGAAGCAAAGGATGTGGGTTGGAAATTGCTGAGGCCCTGCAATGACTTGACCAGCGGAGTGCATGTCTTCCAGCCCTGGGTTTGTACCACACTCACCCTGTAACGCTAAAAAGCAAAGGGAAGTTCTAAACAAAACTGAAATTGGACTGGGCAGACATTATACATGAGCTCAGACCTGGGTGCCCTGTTCCTGGGCAGCACCGAGCCCCTCAGCCCACAATCCCTCCCCATACAGCCGCCAGCCGGGCTACTCTGGGCGCCACGTACAGGAGAGAAGACATGAAGGCTCGGACATTGCCCCTCACTGAAAGCCCAACGCCTGCCAAAAGCATATGAATAAAAGGTCCCGGACAATGCAGCTTCCCACTAGCCCCTCACTAGCCACCCAGCACCAAACAATCGCCCCTTTCCTATTTAGTTCCATGGCGCCTCTGCATTTACTCGTATCCGACCTGATTGCATGGAATCCCCTCCGGGCAACACGCTTGGTCCCATGGAAGAGCTGAGCAGTGTGAAGGTTCTCCCTTCCCCAGGGATTCCGGCGGTGGGGGCAGACGAGCAGGCAGTGTGCCCGTGAAAGGCTGGGGGAATCCTCCAGTAACCCTCCTCCCGCCTCAGCCGCCTGTCAGCGCCGCTACTCTCCCTCTCTCTGGCACACACCGCTTCTCCCTGCCCAGGCGCTGACGTCATGCCATTTGTTTTGGTTCGCCCGACCAATCGGACGCGCTGCCTGGATTCTACGGGTGCCGAAATGGCCCCTTCCTCTCGAGTTGAGGGCTTCGCCATCCCTAGCAGCGCGCATTGCGCTGGGCTCAGTGCCTGGCAAGACTCCTGCAGCTTTAACAGCTCTGACATGGACACATCGCTGCAGTTCCAGCGCGGCTTCTCCCCAGAGCAGCAGCACAGTCTCCCCCGGCCGCAGCACCTGCACTGCCAGAGCCCGGACGAGCAGCTCCTGTACCAGGCGGACGGTCCTTGTGTGCAGTGCAACAGCTGCTCCTTCCAAGGGGACAATCTCCCTCTTCTTCGCACCTCTTCGCCCATTATCGGAGCTTTCCGCACCGGCTCCTCTCCTCTCTCGTCCGGCTCCTCCAGGCAGGGCAGCCAGCTGAACGTCAGTGAGCTCACTCCTTCCAGCCATGCCAGTTCGTCCCGCCACCCCCAGTACCAGTCCCAGTACCATCAGTACCATCAGTGCCACAGCCGGCAGCAGGCGAGTCCGAGCAGCAGCCAGCGCCGGGAGAGTAACCCTTTCACGGAAATAGCCATGAGCAGCTGCAGGTACAACGGTGGGGTTATGCGACCCCTCAGCAACCTGAGCGCGTCCCGAAGGAACCTGCACGAACTCGACTCCGAGTCGCAGCCCTTACAGCCGGTGTCTAGCGCTAGCGCAGCTCCTGAGATAGTGGTGTCCAAGCCCGAGCACAACTCCAACAGCCTGGCTCCGTATGGCTCTGGGGAGCGGCCAGGTGGGCAGCAGAACAACGGGGCCAAGTCCGGAAAGAAAAAGAACCAGAACATCGGCTACAAGTTGGGCCACCGGAGGGCTTTGTTTGAGAAAAGGAAGCGACTGAGCGACTATGCGCTTATCTTTGGGATGTTTGGCATCGTGGTGATGGTGATAGAAACTGAGCTCTCATGGGGAGCCTATGACAAGGTAACATAGTAATTAGGCGTCTCTGTTGGGTCGAAACGTCGGCTGCTGCCTGGATTAGATGTCTGCAGGGACCCTCAACCCGTAATGCTCCAGCTGTTGATGAACTGCTGTACAACTTCCAGTTGGGATTCTGGGAGCTGTAGTTCAAAAACGGCTGGTGAGCCACAGGTGGAGGTTACCTAGTATTCTTTAGCAAATAGTTTGAGACTGTCTAGGGAATATAATATGTAATGCTTGCCCTTATTGTTTAGCTTATTAGAAATGGTATCTTTACGATCTCTCTTCTTCAGGTCTTTACAGTTTAACCCCTGAAGTTCATTATATATGAAATCAACAGATGTAACTGTTGGTTAAGTAGAACTTCTTGTGCCAGTGTGGAATGTTGGGAGCTGGAAACCAACAACAGCTGCACCTCCAAACCACCGATTTACTAAATAGTTTGGAGGCATTTTTGGTGATATAGACTTTTTACTTTAGTGAATATGCAACTGCCTCACTAAAACCTCATATCCTGAGTTTGCCACCCCCATCGTTCAGGTGCCTACCCCTCTATTCTAACTAGTGACTCACAAGATTCCATCATCCTTGCCATGACTCAACTCTAGTCAACTGATGATCTAATGGGATGCTATGTAAGCGCCCCATCCCTTTGGTTTACCATTCCCATTTGACAGAAGGACACCTCTAGTTTCCCCCATCCCAGTTTGTGGCTTATAAGAGCTCGCTCTTTGTCTGCAGTTAGTCTCTAGTTTAGGCAACTGCCCATGTTGACTTGATAAAAGTATACTCTTAATATTCTGATGCAAATTGAAACGTGTTTTTGTTGCAGGGATCGCTGTACTCATTAGCTCTAAAATGCCTTATAAGCCTTTCCACGATTATCCTGCTTGGTCTTATTATTGTGTACCACGCCAGGGAAATTCAGGTAAAGTGTATTTTTTTTCTTTAAATCTACCATACCTCTAAGGATATGCTAATTGTTCATGCATGAAACAAAGTTATTTAAGGAGACTTAACTTCTCCTTTACTGGATTCTAAATGCTACATGGGATCGAGCTGTCACATTATCTACAATTTGTACGATAAGTTGATTGTATTGTTTTGCCCTTACCTAAATACATGTGTAGCTAAAAGTGTCTTCCCAGAAAGTTACATTGCTGTTCTAACTTTAAGACTGAGTGTGTATTTACAGCTGACAAGTTTCCAAATCATCCAAGTGTTGCTGTTTGGCAAGAGAAGCCAAACTGTTAGTGTGAAATGTCTGATGCCTTTGTCGCTGCGGATTGTATTGTGCCGAAACATTGATCTCTGTGCTCTCACTGTGAAAAATACTCCAGAAAAAGAAGCGTAGTAATCTGTTGTTTCACTTAGATCCAATCAATGTTAATTTAAAGGACAGATTAAATTATTTCATGCAGAGAGCAAAGTATGACCAGTGCTGTATTGCATCCATGTAATGTAATTACTGTTGTACTGGGTGTGCGTGAGTTGGGAGATGCAGGTGTACAGCACCCTTGATCGGTTCGGCTAATATTAGTCTGTGTCATGGTAGAAATCGATTGGTTACTTCGAAATGACTTTTGCATCTCTAATCTACTCATGAATCATCTTTACACTTCCAGCTAAACAGAAGAAGAATCTTCCTTTTAAAATGTTTATTGTTCCTTGTTTATATCTTATTCTAATTATTTATTTTGCTGGTTTCACAATCACTGCTTGTGCATTTAGACGGGCAAACGAAAGAATCAGCCCTGCAGAAATGCTGTCATCCCAGATGGTCAAGGTGACACCGGCCGTTTTAAGCCATGATTGGCATTTTTTATGTAGCAAAGCTCTAGGACTTTCTATATAAAATCATTAGAAATATATTAGCGCCAGTCCCAGTGTGTTACATTTGTACTGTGCTGGTGTCGTGTTGTGGTTCCAATCCCTAATTAGTGATGCTTTTAGCAGTGATAAATATGATGCTTTTGATATTACATTAAATATCGGTTAGTTTATGTCGCCATATTATTCAAGATAGAAGTGAATGATATTGTAGTCAGTGAAAACGTCGCATTAATCAATCAAGTAGTGTAAAAATAATATGACCTGAAGGACTGTGAAATATATTTCCTGTACATCAGATTATGTCGGTTTCAGTCACCCCATTTGTCTAAATCTGATCAAGCTACCAGAATTAAAAACACTTAGTTGCCAACGTTATTATATTTCACTAAATCACTGAGTTGTTTGTGGAAACTGCAGCACTGATAAAACTTGAGCCAAGGTCGTAGTTATACTTTTTCTTTATCAAAGCAAAACTCGTCCACTCAAGTGGGTTTATATAATACTGTAAATAATAATGCAAAATAAGGAATTATTTAAGAATCTAAAACAAGTCCGATTTCCTAATTAAAACAGATTTTAATACCTTATTGTTTCAATTCACTAACTAAAAGAAAGTCAGGAGGTTGCCGTTTTTACCCACTACGTTGTCTGCCCTTTAATCGTATTATTTAACAACATGAGATATTAATATACACCGAATAATAAATGTCGACCCAGTTGGGGAATTCCCTGGGCATTAGTGATGAGTCCCAGAGAGAAGCCTAGGGGACACACGCTTCCATGCAGTGTATGAATGGGAGGAAGCGCTGCTGAATTCAGCACCACGGAGAGCTCCCTGCACAGAAGCCCAGCCTCTAGTATAAAGTCGCAAAGCGCCCAGCAGGAAGCACCCACTGATCCCCCCGCTGTTACTGCGCACATGTTGTTACATACCCTGCACATATATGTTCCCTAGGAATCACCCCAGCAGGGCAGCGATAGTACAGCGCTACAGCACAGCGAATGCTACATACACACCCGGAGATCTGTGGAGATTCCAGGAAAACCAGATAAAGGGATGCCTGATTTTGCTTCGCAGGAATCCTTCGAGGTTCCCTTTCGCTTGCAATCAATTCGCGTTTCCATCTGGAAATGCAAGCGCAGGATGAAAGGGGAATCCCTGTCTAATTTGCCACTAATGCAGCAGCTTCACGGCCGATCTACAATTACACGGTGCCCCCCTTTACTTACATAATGTTGCATTATTAATGTCCCGAAGCTAAAGATAGCTGCCAGTCTTTGCCGTGAGAGCGGGATTATTAATGAGCTGAGAGGCGCTTTCCGGGGTTACCCCTGCTCGGAATCACCGGCTCTTCCATCTCACCCAGAGAAGGCGGTGGTGCGCATGCGCAGGGCGCAGTGTGTGGGCGGAAAACACCAGAGGCAGCAGCTGAATGACTGAGAGAACTGGGCGAGGGGAAAGGATATTCTGTAGCTATGGAAGGTGATCGCGGGAAAATCCTCAACTGTAATGTTTTTGTATCTATAATTTGCAAGTGTAATGTAAAGTATTCCGTGTGCTTTGCTCTGTGGCAAAGGGGGATTCCCTCAGAATACACAGGAGACCCAGATGCAGCTTCTGAAAGGCAAAGAAAAACCTTAATGAAAATCAGTGTGCTGCGCTGTATGTGAGGCTGGGCTCTCTATTGTGCTCTCTCTCACATGCAGTCACATGTATATACATAACAGCACTCTCTAGATGTTCATAGGCTGCAGTCATATATAAATATATATAAATGTGATATGTACATTGTGCCTTTTACTGTATAACTATATATATATATATATATATATATATATATATTTTCATGCTTAAACTTTAGGAATAATTTTTGCCTATATCCCCTTTTGTCAATTGTTTATGTATAGAAGACATTGCTATTATAGAATTACACCCAATTAAAAACCAAGCATACATACACACAGATCTGTATCTGTTTTACCCAACAGACAGACTTTGATGGAGCCAGCATAAAATATACAGCATGCACTGTTTTTCATCTCATCCTGGATAGATTCATACATACAGTATGGCTCTGCATTTACACAAATGCTCCCATATTTAAATACCTTTAAAATGTGAGCAATGTGTGTGTATTTTCAGCATAATGCCAGCTTTTGTACTTGGTAGATACATTTGTACACCACAGGGAAATATATTTAAATGTTAGACTTTAACAGTTACATGAATGCAAACAAGTGATAAGTCAGCTTTATATTTAATATGCATCTCAGGAACAGAAAGACCAAATGATATTGTTGACAGTGAGTTTACACAATGTACATTAGCTTTATTCTCTGCATTTTCAGTAGATTTCATTTTTAAGCATTTATTCCAAATACTAAGCTGTGCCTTGCATTCTCTCCTGCTGAGCAACAGTGACAGTTGCATCCCGACTTATTATATCGGAAGTCATTTATTTCAAGCAGACAGCAGGTTTTTGGAAAATACCTAGTAAAAATAAATCAATTGTTTGACTGGAACAAAGGAAATTGAATAAAATACCAAGTAGGTTAGACAGTGGAACCCACTGATTGTACACAGGCAGACGGTTTCTGACGCTAATAATGTATTACACGGGAAACTGATTTGTGTGTAATGTACAATACCTCGTATGCCCAAGAAACAAATTATTATTATTATTATTATTTTCATTAAATTAATTCCAGGATCTACCAGTGTAGAAGAGCAAGTGTTAAATAAAATAAACTGCAAAAGTGCATTTTGTTCTGAAGGTTTATTTTCCCTTTATGAACCCTCATCTCTCCCAACCTTTGGTGTTGTATACATTGATGCATAGTAATGTACACTGGTATATTTATGATGGGCAAACTAAAACTTTTGATTAAAGAAGATGGCCATGTACCTGTGACATCATGGTGGCCATGTAAAGATTTATTATATGTGAAAATGGGCTTTTAAAACTTCAAATAAAAGGGAGAAGACCACACAAAAAATGGAGTGAAATTTAGCAGTGAGTGATTACAGCTTCTTGGATGTTGACAAAAGTAAGTGGCTAATTTAATCAGATATCTAGGCTAGGTTTTAGGTCTTTTAAAAAAGAAGGAAAGGTAAAAACTAAGTAAGCTTTATCAGAAAGGTCTATGTAAATACAGCCATAAGCACTAATAGAAAAGCTGCACTGATTCATCTATCAAAATAAACACGGGATTTCTTGTCTCCTTTTTTGTAAACATGTTTTTTGGTATCAGACTTCCTCCCTCAGAAAAATCCTTCATTCCCGTGGCCAGAGTCTGCACAGCTCTCTCCCTTCTCCTGCTCCCTCCTCTCATAAGAATTCATAAACTCACTCCCCCCTCCCTTAGGCATGTGTAATCTGAGCTACCAGCCTCTAGAGCTGCAGCAGGAAGCTAGGAAGACCAAGCTAAAATGGCAGCTGCAATCTGAAACAGACGGAGGGAGCTTCTAGGGCTATTTACTCAGCTATGGTAAAGCTTTCTGCAGAATATAGCATTCTATTTTCCTTCTCCTTTAAATGTCAACCTTTTTTGTTTTAGCTAATATAGGCACGAAATAGAATAGACAATATTGGAATTACAAATATTGTAGTATATATATCATAGGTATGTGGGAACAATGATGATAACATGGTACCATTTGAGATCAGAGCACTCATTTATGAACATTGGTGGTAAAAAGCACAAGTAAGTTGCCTATAGCTACCAGTCACATTTAGTTGTAATCAGTGTACTTCCAGTTAGAAAATAAAAGCTAAAGTGTGACAGGTTATTATGGTCAACTGTAATGGTGCTGTATCGCACATATCTCATGTATCAGTCTGTGTCACAGACCCGAAATTTTAAAGGAATACTGTCAATTTTTTTTTCAGAACACATCAGTTAATAGACCTTCTCCAGCACAATCCTGCATTAAAATCTATTTTTTAAAAGTCAGATTTGTTTTAATTTTGAAATTTCACATGGCCATATCCTTCATTTCTCTGGGTGCCACTGCCATGTGACCTGTGCTCTGATAAACTTCAGTCACACTTTACTGCTGAGCTGCAAGTTGGAGTGGTATCATCCCCCTAACAGCAGCCGATCAGCAGAACAATGGGAAGGCAGCAAGATAGCAGCTCCCAGTAGGTATCAGAATAGCACTCAATAATAAGAAATCCAAGTCTGGCTTGGGACTCCTCCAGTTACATGGGAGTAGGACAGTGCTGTCCAACTGGCGGCCCGCGGGCCGCATGCGGCCCTCGACCCCCCTCTGTGTGGCCCCCCACCTGTCTGGCTGCTTTGATGGCTTAACTTTGTGTTAGCTTTAAATGGTATCAGTACTGAGATTAACTGGCCCCCTGCATGGTTATCACCTCAGATTCAGGCTGTAATCCCTCTGTATTGTTTAAAAATTTAATCCCCTGTGTTGTTCACACCTTTTAATCTATGCATTGTTCACCCCCTGCAGTGTTCACACCTCAGGCTCAGGCTGTAATCACCCACATTGTTCACTTCTTCACACCTCAGACATTGTATGTACTGCCCGTCCTATGCTGCCTGTGTATAGGCAGCATAGGGTAGGCAGAGTATGGCAGATAGGCAGCATAGGGCAGGCAGAGTATGGCACCCACAGGCAGCATAGGACAGGCAGAGTATGGCACACACAGGCAGCATAGGGCAGGCAGAGTATGACACACACAGGCAGCATAGGGCAGGCAGAGTATGGCACATAAGCAGCATAGGGCAGGCAGAGTATGGCACACACAGGCAGGGTAGGGCAGGCAGAGTATGGCACATAGGCAGCATAGGGCAGGCAGAGTATGGCACACAAAGGCAGGGTAGGGCAGGCATAGTATGGCACCCACAGGCAGCGTAGGACAGGCAGAGTATGGCACACACAGGCAGAGTGCTCCCTGTGGGAGGTGAACCTGGCAGGGGTTTGTTCTGGGAGTTTGTTAGCAGTTGGAAATAGCCATTAAATGGTTCCTAAGGTGTGTAATTATATGCTGGGGGTTGCTGTGCTATACACAGGGGAGGAGGAGGCATATGGATTTAAGGGTGTGTCTTAATATGACATAATATAATTCTTTAACATATGAATGATGGTTGATATCCTTGCAGCAACCATTGCGATAAAATGGGTGTGGTTTGAAGTAGGTGTGGTTTAAAATTGGGGAGTGGCCAAAACTGGCTTCCATTAGCGGCCCTCCACCATGTATGCGAGAGAAATTCCGGCCCTCGGCACCGCAGAAGTTGGACAGCACTGGAGTAGGAGAAACAATAGGTTACCTGAAAGCAGTTCTAATGTGTAGCGCTGGTTCCTTCTGAAAGCAAATTATGTCAGTATCCAAGTCAAGCGATTTCAAGAGAGTCAAGAAAATAGGCATACTGTTGATAAATTTACAGCATCTTGGAGAACTTGTCCCAGACCAGGCAATTTGTAGCCAAATCATGGTGCAGTCTATTTTAAAATTAATAGACTTTACCATGCAGTTTGTAGAATAAGATAAGCAGTGTTCTGTAGAAAACGGTATAGTCTTTTATAGGCATAATATAGAGCTATGTACTGAATGTATGCATACAGATGAAGCCACTTTGTGTGTTTAACACAGAATAACTAAACTCATTTAACTCACTTATCCCATTTAACACAGATACTTGCATCACAGAATCCCATCTAATTAAAGGAACAGTAACGCCAAAAATGAAAGTGTATTTAGGTATTTAAAATATAATGTACTGTTACCCTGCACAGGTAAAGTTGTGTATTTGCTAAAGTAACACTACTATAGTTTATATAAATAAGCTGCTGTGTAGCCCTGGGGGCAGCCATTCAACCTGGAAAAAAGGAGAAAAGGCACAGGTTACATAGCAGATAACAGATAAGCTCTGTAGAATATAATGGGGCTTTATCTGTTATCTTCTATGTGCCTGTGCCTTTTCTCCTTTGAATGGCTGCCCCCATGGCTACACAGCAGCTTTGTTTATATAAACTATAGTAGTGTTTCTGAGGCAAACACACCAGCTGTACCAGCACAGGGCAACAGTACATAATATCGTAATTATTTTTATACACTTTCATTTTTTGGTGTTACTGTTCCTTTAAGGGGTTGCCTTATGTAAACAATGGTGCTCTTGGAAAGGTTACATGTATTAAATGAGTTTACATGACTAAAGATAACACAGTTTCTTCAGTTTATCTCGAGTCATGATGCATTAAGGGCACACACGGGGCGAATTCGGTTGCGTGAATTGTCGCAGTGATGCTCGTAATCCTCTATGGGGTAAAGACTGGCTTAGCTAAAAGTCGCGGCGACTAATTGCACTGTGTGTCTTTGCCCTTAAGCGTGAAGACACAAAGAGCTACTAGTAGCAGCTACTTTTTCACGGCTACTGAACGCCAGAAAATACCCTGCCATAGACAATATTGAGAAATGCCTCTGCTAAAGCACATGTAGAGACTGGACTTTTTTCTGAGTTTTTTCTTGAAAACGTTTCACCACTCATCCGAGTGGCTTCTTCAGTTCAAATGACTGGTAGGGAAATCCCTGGCATTTAAACCCTTGAGGGTAGTACAGTCACTGACAGTCTGTGGTGAAACGTTTTCAAGAAAAAACTCGGAAAAAAGTCCTGTTGTTTTAGACTTAATTCTACCAGATACTGTATATTATGACCTGGATGAATGAGAATCTTCATAGACACATGTTGAGACAATTATAAGTAAATGATCAGCATTGTCTATTTTAGTGGCCACGACAAGTAGCTGCTACTAGTAGCTCTGTGTGTCTTCACCCTAATACAGCAAACCACAAGGATGTTTTTAGTAAAGAAACAAACCCTTCATTTATGCTGCCTTCCAAGAAGGAGTTTAATAAGCTGTAACTAATTAGAGCATTTTACACACAGGTCAGCACCTGGTTTAGGGTCATGATGTGACCTAGTATAACAGTAACATATCTTGTTACTTTGGATAAACAAAAAACACGTATGACTTATTGGTTGCTATAGGTTACAGCCCATGTGCATATTTGCCCATTGTTTATAACTAAGCCCCAGTAATTATTACAATTCCTTACAAAACCTAGGAAGACATAACTAGATAAACACCATGGATTTTTCTTAATTAAAGTATAGGGAAAAAGTATGTTCAGCACAAGATCTATTACTTGAACTAATGTTGAACAAGGGGGAGCTGTCCCTTAAATTTCTGTAGCTTCTATCCTTAATTTAACGCTGAATTCATTTAACTGAATTCTCAACAAGCCATGTTTTTCTTGTTTAAAACTCAGTGGACTTTCCTATTCTGTAGCCTATCTGTGAATACAGCCTTTAAGTCTTTCTAAGGATAATGGCTCATGGTTTTATTTGCAAATGGGGCTGTGTCAAGATGCCAACTCACCCAATGTGCTGGAAAGCACCAGTTGCAGTACTGAGCAGCAAATTTTGGTTGAAAACACCAAAGCGATATTTCAGATTTACAGATGGGAGACTTAAAGAGTTTTATACCCCATCCATGATGCTATGAAATGTAGAGGCTACAAAACACTGCAGTCTGTCATGTGTCCCATTATTCTAAATCTGATTTACTGTCATAGACACCAAGTCTGATTCAGATCTTTAAGTCCGTGGTTTGTGTTTTTATCCCGAGGGGAGTGTTGGGATTGCTGAGCAGGCTGGCGTCCGTGATATCGAGCCTTTGCAGAAATCGAGTTTTTGTATTATATTGCACATCATATCTGTTTTATGCATTTACCCAATTTTTATATTACACTAAACAGTTCTTTTACGTAGCAGGTTTTCACAGTCATGTTGTTTCTCTCAGTCCTTGATGCATTTTGATAGTGAAATCAGAATTAGTGAAACATACAGCTTCAATCTACAGGAAGAAACTTGTGCTGGAGTGACTAAATGGCAAATGTATTCCCATGAAATAGCAAAGCAAATTCTGAGTAAGGTATAAGCTGAGATACCGGTGCATTGTTATTGGAGTGGGCATACAGCATGTCTGTGGCTTCAGCCTGAGGCTTGTAGAATTTCTAGTCAGAGATTTCCTTTCCTCTGGTTTGGAAATATATTTTGCTGTAATCCTGTAATTGCATTTTCGATTACATTATTAAATATGTTACACAAGCTTTATTAGTTAACTTTAATAGGTTTAGGTTTCATATGTTTTATATTCCATATTATTTCAAAGTATCTGATAATACTACATTAGATAATATTTTTTTATCTCTATCTCTCTCATTGTTGATTGATGGAAAGGCACCTCCAAGGATTATTGTAAATGTTAATTAAATAAATGGCAGTTAGCTGATGTTGCTTTGTGTTATGGGCACACATCGGTTATATCACAATCTGCTGGCAAAGAATGTGTCCTGTGTGCCACTGAGTTGTGGGGTTTGACATCGTGAACAAGGTCCTAGACCCGGACCGAAACGTTGATGTTTGAGCTATGATGTAAGTTATTAATAAAGCTAATTGATCTACGCTGGAGGGCACATAACTTTTGGAGAAATGTGTATATATATATATATATATATATATATATATATATATATTTTTTTTTTTTTTTTTAAACAATAGTAGCTTACCGAGCTAAATGTGATGATTAATTTACCTTCTTATGTTCCATTCCTCTGTATACAGCTCTCCGGATGCTTTGCTTAAAGACCAAAGCATTCATGTGGCAGCAATCTAAAAGCCATCTCCCAAAGGAGACTTTGTGTCAGCCTTAAGTTTTCCTATTAATAGCATGTTTCCTCTCTGACATGCTACAGCAGGTTAAATACCACAATTGATTTATTTCATTTAAAGGTTGAATGTGAAAGATTGGAAAATCTGATATAAAACATCACTTGATCACCCAGCTTTTCCCCTATGCTGTGCCTGTGTAGGAACTCTATCTGGGTGGTTTTTATTACAAAGACTACAGAAAATGCAGCTTTGAACTGCTATCCACTTAAGCAAAGTTACCTTTAATTTAATTAAAGCAAATGACTGCATTTAACTAATGATCAGCGAATCTGTCCTGTTTTGCTTCGCCTGTAAATCTGCGAATCTTTCAGAAGATTCAGGAAATGATGAAAATGATGTGCGTCAAAAAAACTGTTGCATAGAGTTTTTCCATCCCAAAACAATCTGCCAATGGCAAAACGCAGAAATTCCCTGCAAATCCATGCCTGCCGAAATATTTTGCTCATCACTACATTTAACTTTAAATATTGTATTTCCATTGCATTATGCATAAAATATGTCATGAAGTTCATTATGAAATTATCTGTGCAAGAAGACCTCAGTTTTCTCAGTTTTTTTTTTTAAAGTTTTTATTTTTGCATTTTTAAATTTAACAATGAAAAGAAAAGGGAAAAGTAGATTTCCAACTATTTCTAATTATAAAATGCGTGTTATCATATCCAAAGCCGCCCCCGCCGCTCTCTGTCCCCAATGCGCCCCCCCCAACCCCCAGCAGGGGCCCCGTCCGACGTCCTCCCCTGAGCGCGCTCAAGTGTAAAGCTTCAGGGGAGGATACCGGGGTAGCAGCAACAGGCATCGGGTCTGGGCCGCTAGGGCCTGGGGCCCATCAGTTTTTTTCCCGGTGTCCCTGGGTCCAGTCCAGCCCAGCATGGTGTTAGGTTGGTTAGGTGATGGAAGGAAGTCTTACGCAAGAGTTGCATCCGCTCATTGATACAGGCCTCTCCTGACAGCCTGGTCTGTTGGCCATTATGATTAAATCATTGGGCTTGTTTTTTGCTATTTCTTCAAACAGGGATCTTGAGGCTACTGAATTTCAGCCCTTGCAAGGGAGATAAATAGATTACCAGTTCATAGATAATCCCCCTGCATAATAGACTTATGCTTATCTGTGCACTGGGAATCTAATTATCTTACAAATTAGCTCTGACAAAACTTGATAAAAGTCTATGGAAACATTGGAATATTTCATGTTTATATTATTACACAAAGCCTTGGCTTTCGACCACATTTATACCAAGAAGGTTCAATTAAAACTAGGCTTGCATCCAGAAGGATAAGAAATAAATCCAGTAATGAACATAATACAGAGAGATTGTGACCCGAAGTAAAATATAATGTGTTGATATAAATGTAACCTGGATTTCTTGACAGTCTGGCTCATTAATTAAAATGTCACACCATGGTAGATCTTGGTTGCCATTGCATGCTGAGAGGGATATGGAGGTTATATTGTTAGAAACCATAGCAGCTATCCTTGACACCAAGTGAGGTATTCTTTTTTAGTTGTATAGGTATGGGACCTATTATTTAGAATGGAGTATTTGTATAATTTTGATCTCTGTAAATTATGGGGTAGATTTATGAAAATGTGAGTTTAGAGCTTAATACATAAAAACCAACATTCTATTCATTCCTATGGGATTTTAAGAAGCGAATTTATCAAATGGTGAGTTCTAACATTCACCCATTGATAAATACGCTTCTAAATATCCTATAGGAATGAATAGAACGTGGGTAAGTTTTTATGTATTAAGCTCTAAACTCACATTTTTATAAATTTTCCTCATAATATACGGAGATCAAAATTATACAAATACTCCTTATCAGTAACCCAGTAGGATTGTTTTGCCTCCAATAAACATTAAGTACATCTTTGTTGCAAATTATGTCAATTATTACATTAAAATGGAGTCTATGGGAGGTGGCCTTCCCATAATTCTTTCTGGATAATGGGTTTCTGGATAACTGAACATTCAAGGGAATAGATATGTATATAAAGGTAAGCCAAAAAACAGGTGGTATTTTAATATACTATGTACACCCACACTATGTACCACCCTTACGTTATGGCACACCATGCAAATTCACTTGTAGTCATATACACTAAAGCATTTAGGTGCATGTGTTTCAGTCTTTAAAATCCTGTAAAAACTGGAAAACAAGATTTGTATAAAGCTGCTTCTTGTTCCATCATTTCCTTGTCATCTGCTTTTGTCCTATTGGCTTTAATGAGTTATGCAAGGGCTGAGGAGATGTAAAATAATGGCAAACATGATGGCTTTAATCTGGCTTAAAAGAAAATCCTGCCTTTATAATACACTAGAACTAGTGCGATTAGTTCTGCATATTAATGCATGCCGTTAATTAAAACATAATAAGAAATATACAAGTTTATAAATGCACTACCATTTATATACACAGTTTGTACACTTCATTTTTTGTGTGTTAAGAAATTTACACAGCTTTATAAATATGCCTCAAGAATGATTAATCTCAAAAAATAGTGGTTTAGCATATAAAACAATTGAACATGTCTTTCCAAGGATTCCAGATATTGTGCCTGCTAATGCAGCAATTCTACCTCGTGCAGGCTTTAGTTACCATTTGATTTCACATATCTATTATTACATGTAATTGTTTAATCTCTAGCTATTTGACCTGTGCAGTTTGTGGTTGGCCTTTTTTGAAAGTATTTAGACCATTTTCTTATTTAAGAATATTCACTTTTGTGTAAATTATTTTAATTTTTGAAAAATAATCAATCTAAATGTGTGTCTTTTAATTATTTTTTTTAATAAAAACAAAGTAGGGGGTCATTTAAAAAGACTCCTGGTGCAAGTGATAGAGCACTAAGGTACCCAAAATTACAACTAACAGGCCAATAGGGTGAGAGAGGTGACTACTATTTGCCTCCCTTCTGCCCCCCTTGAATACAGCTCTGCTGAACACAGCTTATCCTATAGTTTCTACTTGCAATGGCTTATTTACTAATAAAAGTGCAAGTACAAAGTGCAATTTTCTGAAGTAATGTTTCTTTTTTACCCACAATGCACCATTTCTCCCTAGAATTTCAGCATAATTGTGGGTGCATGCTAAGTTGTGGTCACATCAACTACACACAATGCACTGATAAAGACTTAAATTGCAGGTACATTGTAGCTATTTCCTTTGGTTTTCCTATTCCTATTTCCTTAGATTTAAATAGCATTCAAATTGGTATTTATTAACACAACCAGCAAAGGGAGGCCTGAAATCTCTCTTTTGTCACTGTGTACTCCTGCATGTTATTCATCCGATGTATTGGTTTTCTCTAAAAAAAAAAATTGGTTTTCTCTGTAATGTTTAAAGCTGTACATATAGGCATAAAACCCTTTGTGATTAGGGACAGTACACAGTCAATTTTTTTTGTCCTACTAGTGATTTGTATTTCATAATGAGCCCTGCAGTCTTTTAAGCTTGATCCAATTAGACTTTGTGCAACAATCGTTGAACTATTGTATCGCCATTATACCTATCATCTAGCTTGGAATCATTTAAGATACATATGAAAGTTTTATTATCTTGTATGCTCATAATTCTTGATCTATTTCTTTATTATTCTCCCCAAATAATGGATGTAATGTGTGATCATTACTCTTAGGGGTGGTTATTCAGGTATTATACCATATACAGTTGGTTGAAAATCCTACAATACATCAAAATGTTTTTTAATCTATAATAAGCGAAGAGGGAAGGGAACTGGAGAATGGGGAAAATTGTCTGCCTAACAGTATAAACCTGATGCATCTAATTCTATAACTGCTGTTGTTATGCAAATGTTATTATGGAAATTGTACTTCAGCAGCACACCAATGGATTTTATTATGATATATAACATTATTCCTGCTGCGAGGCATTTCCTATTCTTCTTTAAAGGGCTCTCTCTTGCAAATATAATGTCTATAAAAAGTATGCTTTGCTTTTGTTTCCAAAAATCCTTCTTATATTCTCCCCAAACTCTCCTGTAATTTGCCGTATTGTTTTTGGCGGCTTGATCTGACAGTAATGGCATTGCAAGAACCAAAAGAGTTTTGGATTTAGTCGGATTGCAGATTCCTTGTTTACTTGTGTGAGTCTGAATTTACTATGCCTAGTAAAATACTTTATTTTTGCCAGGTATAAGGATCATTATAGAGTTTTTTTTACTTTAGAATCCACTTAAAAGGCAGTTAAGATAGACAGATATAAAGAAGCAGAGGAGAAATGAATGAGGTTATTTTAATCTGATTATAAATATTCAAAGAAATTAGAAATGTTTCATTATTTTTATGATGTTGTCATAAATGTTCTTCTGCTTTTATATTGATGAAGGTCTTTTATTTTTGTTTTGCGCTTTTCTTCTGGTTTAATATGGTTACCTTATAAAAGGCATTTAGAGAAGCCTTTTCATAAATATTTCCTTTCACTGTGACTGTATGTGTCCATGACAACAATCTTCAAATCTCAATGGGCCGTTGAGGAGAGGAGCATTCAGATAAGTGGTTTCAAATAAAGAACCATTTTCCCTTTAGCAGGCATACCATTTTGCTTTCTTCACTGTACAGGCTGGATACAATATAACCGTGTAATTAGAGATAGTTATTCAGCATTCCTGACAACATTTCTCGACTATAATAAAACATCATCTAAACAAGAATTTAATTTGAAGTTATTCAGTGTATTGAAATATTTTTTATTATTGATGTTACCAAAGTTTACAAACGCACAAATCTGTACAATAACAGTATGTTGTACTGTACTGTGTACAGATATTAACTGCTTTTTGGATTACAAGATCAGACCAGAAACCTGTTATCCAGAAAGCTCCAAATTACAGGAAGGCCATCTCTTATAGAGTCCATTTTAAGCAAAATATTCTTATTTTTAAAAATTATCCCCTTTTTCTCTGTAATAATAAAACAGTACGTTGCAGTTGATTCTAACTAAGCTGCATGAATTCATATTGGTGTATTTATTTAATGTATAAGCTTTTTTTTAGTAGACAGGTATAAGGGTCCAAATAGCAGCCAATTAGCAGGTTGCCTGTTTAAAATCAAATATTTTATTGGTTGCTATGGGTTACTGCTTATGGGCAAACTTAGTGCCTTTTTTACATATGGGGGGTAATGTATGGAGATTCTAATTGCAGATCCCTTATCCAGAAAACCCCAAGGCCAAACATTTTGTATAATAAATTCTATACCTGTATAAGGGCTAACAAGGAGGGCCACTTTCCCTATTTGTGTTCTAGGGTGCAGTTGTGCATTGGAAGCAAGACCAGTGCGCCTTTCAGTTTTACCTTGGGATCCTGCGGCCTGGGTCTTTTGGAAAGCTGGCAACATCCCTGTTTTTTAATGGAAATGTTTGTCCCTCCCCAGTGTAACCTATTTGCTGGCAGCTTACAAGGTTATTTTAATTTAAGTGAAAACCATTGAAACACAAATATCATTTTTTAAAAAATCTCTGTAGTAATGCTGAGTTTGACTTAACCTAATGTTTGTAGTGAACTACAATCTAATATATAAACATTCTTGGGTCTGCATTTTCAGTGGTGCTTTAGATAACTCTGAAACATGGATTGGACCGCCTAATGATTAAGTATTTTCAAACATTAATACTTAATAGTAATCAATGTGTAAATATTTGTTTGCAATATAACATTTTGTTGCCATTCATTTGGGGAAGAGGGTACATTTCTTGTGGGAAATTCAGATACCAAAGGTCATTTGGGGTAGAGAGGTAAGATTTATTTGACACGTACCTTGGTTCTGAACAAAGTCAAGAGTCAGAACAACAGAACAAAGACAGCACTGGGTTTTTATAGTCTTTGTGGCATAGTAACATACGATATAAGAGACATATGAGCATAGGCATTACTAGCTTACCAGTGTATGTGCATGGAGATGTCTGTTCCCAGCACAGAAAACAAAGGGCTGCTCTACAGCCAAACAGGTGGCTCTGTCTTCAAGGCCAGGGTAGTAGCAAGCAAGGCCAGGGTAGTAGCAAGCAAGGCCAGAGTAGTAGCAAGCAAGGCCAGGGTAGTAGCAAGCAAGGCCAGGGTAGTAGCAAGCAAGGCCAGGGTAGTAGCAAGCAAGGCCAGGGTAGTAGCAAGCAAGGCCAGGGTAGTAGCAAGCAAGGCTAGCTTGAGAACAGAATCCATCCAAGTCAGGGGGGCTGTACACACAGAATGTATTCCTTATCACTTTTTAAAGCATTATGTTCCCAGTTTAATATTTTTGTACTTATGGCTACTTAACACAGTTACGGGAAATGTTTCTAGGAAACTAAAATACTTCTCTATGTAGAGAGCTCAAACTGAATCACATGGATTTTTATGTTTTATGTTTTTGTTTTAAAGATTATATTGGCACCCCCCTTACCTAAACTATCCACTGGTGGAGGGGTTATTAAATGTAATGGAGGGGTTATTAAATGTAATGGAGACAAAGATAAGGGATTTTTATTTATTTATTTATTCTTTGAAATGTGAAAGGTTGTTATTAACCATTGTTGACATTGTTACATACAAATGTCAGCTGTGCTTCAGATAAAAAATTGCTGAGAAGGGTTAAAGTAAAATGAAATAATATTGATAGAAGATGTGTTTATGCATGGCAGCAGCCTGAGGAAAGCATAATGTTTAGCCAAAGGAAATGTGTTTTTGCTTGCCAAGTCCACTGAGAAGCCCACTGTATAATGAGCTGCTCCCTATCTTTAAGCCTAACAAAGCTACAGCAGGGGGAAGAGGGCTATTTGATTACACAGAGGCTTTACAGCAGAGTTGTGTAGTGCTCATACAACCCAGAGGCTTTACAGCAGAGTTGTGTAGTGCTCATACAACCCAGAAGCTGGAATTGGACATGCTTTCAGTGTCTGTTTTTGTCTTATTTACACAAAATAGCAAAACCCTGAGATATATCCTAACGTTAGACAAAATTGATTCCCTATGTGGAATATGGCTACCACTTTTTCTAGATAACACCATGTTAAGTCCCCCAATTCTGGCTCTCTATTGGCTAAAGAACAGATTTAAAAACTGAAATTTAAAACAATTATAGTGAAAGCGAGTTTGCAAGTCATACAGCTGCTGAAAAAGGTACAAACTCCATTTACTGAAATTGAATGAGTAATGTGACACTTGGCAGCACAATTACCAGAGAGGGAAAGAGAGAGAGAAAAATATAGTTTTAATACTGGTTTTGTGTTCCCTTCAGATTATTGCAAAACCACAGAATAAGCAGAAATGAAAAGCTGCATGTAGTATTAAGAGAAAAAAATGTATTGTCCCTTTCATCTGACCAATTATTCTCAATTTTTCAAATTGTTTAATAATATATAATTTGTTGCCTCTGCACAATTGGCTGTGGAGTGTGAACATAGTTTTAAGATGGATTCCATGAGCCAATCAGATCTGATTAGCATCTAAGAGAAGGTGAGTAAGAAGCTTAGTGAAGATATTATCAGATAACATGGAGTGTCAGAAAACAAATAATCATAAACAGAAATAAAATATGTGCCTTGTGCCTGTTCCCGAGCTTTGAGCAAAAGTCAGCACTTCACAATGGAACTGCTTTCAAATAAGCTAATGTTTCTCATACTCAGTGTAACTGGAGGAGCCATAATTTGGAGCCATAACTTTTTTACTATTGAGTGCTATCCTCATATGTATCCCTAGATGGGGCATGGGAGCATTTGTAGCAAAGCAGGTGTCAGGCAGCTGTTATCTTGTTACCTGCCCATTGTTCTGCTGATCAGCTGCTGGGGCGGGGACTAACACCACTCCAACTTGCAGTGCAGCAGGAAAGAGAGTTTAGTTCAGGTGGCTGTGGGCACCTTAGAAACTTGTCTAGCTCACGTTATATTTCAAAAATAGATTAGAAGAAAATGTTTGCTCTTTTAAAAAACAGATTTCAGTGCAGAATTCTGGTGGAGGAATACAGTGCCCTGGACAGTAATAAAGAAATCAACGAGACTGACCATTTTCACCTTTAACTGTATGTATCTATAGAACATTTATGGCACCATCATAAATTTCAAGTTTCTAGACTGCACTTTGATCTTTCAGTGCCACATGTTGCCAGCTGCCAATACAAAGGACAGGGCAGCTTGAATTAAAGTGCTTGTAAAGTGTTAGAGAATGCAGTTCATTACTGATGTTCTCCATGCACATAAACAATGGACACATTTAAGGGCTCATTTCTAACACGATTGCAATGTGCAAAGCCCAAAACACTTGCAAACTGCCATTTTATTATCTACAAAGCATTTTTCCCCTCAGTCTTAATATAATACTGTACAACACAAAAAGCAGCTGCTAAGTAGCACGTGCTGCAGAGCGATGAGTGAATTTTTTTGACAGATATGAATTTGCTGCAACATTCTGCATTTTGCCATTGGGGAAGTTTTTTCGCAAAACTGTGGTGAAAATTCCCTGCATCACAAAAGTTGCTGAGAAATGCCTGTTGGCTTTAATGTATTTGGAGTGAGAAAAAAAATTTTGGTCACGTCAAACTCATTACATTTGCGTCGGAAACGTCGTGGTGTAAAACCAGTTGCCACATTTCACAAAACTTTCAGCGGTTTCATGAAATTTTCGGCAAAGTAAAATGGGACAGATACGCTCATTACTAGCACAGCATCTTGCATGTAATATACCAATGTGAAGAGCTTCAAAAGTATCACCTCCTTATGGCAAATTCAAGGACTCCATTGTTTCATGCATTATTGTTATTGTGTAGGAACACCCTACTTCACTGGTTAATATATTGCTAGACCTCCGACTTGATTTGCATATTCTCTTATTGACTTCCTGGGGTTCAATATTTTGCTAGGAATTTTTTGACCATGAATCTAGTACAAGCATGGGACCTGTTATCCAGAATGCTCAGGACCTGGGGATTTCCGAATAAGGGATCTTTTGGTAATTTGGATCTTTACTAAAAAATTATTAAAAAATGTAATTAACACAATAGAATTGTTTTGATCAAGGGTTAGCACAGGTGCCATTCACTAGACAGCTGTCTCTTTTGCCATACATATAGGGGCTGATTTACTAACCCACGAATCCGACCCGAATTGGAAAAGTTCCGATTTGAAAACGAATATTTTGCGACTTTTTCGTATGTTTTGCGATTTTTTCGGATTCTGTACGAATTTTTCGGATCCAATACGATTTTTGCGTAAAAACGCGAGTTTTTCGTATCCATTACGAAAGTTGCGTAAAAAGTTGCGCATTTTGCGTAGCGTTAAAACTTACGCGAAAAGTTGCGCATTTTTCGTAGCGTTAAAACTTAACGCTACGAAAAATGCGCAACTTTTCGCGTAAGTTTTAACGCTACGCAAAATGCGCAACTTTTTACGCAACTTTCGTAATGGATAGGAAAACTCGCGTTTTTACGCAAAAATCGTATTGGATCCGAAAAATTCGTAAAGAATCCGAAAAAATCGCAAAACATACGAAAAAATCGCAAAGTACCGATCATTACGAAAAAAACGCAATCGGACTCCATTCGACCCGTTCGTGGGTAAGTAAATCAGCCCCATATTGTATTTAAAAAGTGAAGTCACAATTTATATTTTGGGGGGTTATCCAGTTGTTTGATCAAACACATCAAGGAGTATTAGAAGCTTGCTAAGTAATACTAAGGGGCTGATTTACTAAGACACGAATTCCAACCGAATTGGAAAAATTCCGATTGGAAAACGAACATTTTGCGACTTTTTCGTATTTTTTGCGATTTTTTTCGGCGACTTTACGACTTTTCGGAAATTATCGCGACTTTTTCGTTACCAATACGATTTGCGCGAAAAAACGCAAGTTTTTCGTAGCCATTCCGAAAGTTGCGCAAAATCTGGCGATTTTTTTCGTAGCGGTAAAACTTGCGCGAAAAGTCACGCCTTTTCCGTAGCGTTAAAACTTAAAAGGCGCCATGTTTCGCGCAAGTTTTAACGCTACGAAAAAATCGCCAGATTTTGCGCAACTTTCGGAATGGCTACGAAAAACTCTCGTTTTTTCGCGCAAATCATATTGGTAACGAAAAAGTCGCGATAATTTTCCGAAAAAATCGCAAAATACCGATCATTACGAAAAAAACGCAATCGGACGCATTCGGCCCGTTCGTGGGTTAGTAAATGTGCCCCTAAGAGTTCATCAAGTTCTGTCCTGAAATGGTTTATTGAGCACAGGACTGGTGTTCTTAATGGTGTTGTAGACCTTGTTCTCATTCTCAAATGGTGAACTTTAATGTTTACCCATTTATAAATACGCTTTTAAAAATCTCATAGGAATGAAGAAAAAGTGGGAGAGTATTCTATTGTGAGCTATAAACTTATACTTTGATAAAGCTGCCCCTATATATGTATATCCACCACACCCCTTTATGACCATGGGGGTCATGATGGAAAGTCTTGACAATACCTATTCAACTGCAAGAATCCTATCAGGTAAATGGTGGACAGAAACTCCTAATATGTGGAGTAGTTTTTGCAACAGGCAATGGAATAGTCTTTGTCTCAAATCAAGTTGTTCACAAACCAAGGAAATCTGTTTGAACTTTAAGGGCTCTGGCACATGGGGAGATTAGTCGCCCGCGACAAATCTCCCGTTTCTCGGGCGACTAATCTCCCTGAATTGCCATCCCACCGGCGACAATGTAAGCTTTGCCGAAATCTCCTGCGCAGCGTGTGCCATACCACCAGCGACTTACATTGTCGCCGGTGGGATGGCAATTCGGGGAGATTAGTCGCCCGAGACACGGGAGATTTGTCGCGGGCGACTAATCTCCCCGTGTGCCAGAGCCCTTAAAGAATGGACTTTGCACATAAAGGCAGCAAGAGGAGTAGCCATCATAACAAAGAAGTTGATGGAAAAGTGAAAAGAATTTGAAGTTTTACAAATGTAGGGATACAAGCCGTTTGGCATTTTCCTACACATTTTCTAAATATTTTTATTCTTTAATATTAAATAAATTCCTTTTGAAGGTAGTGTGGGATTCATAGATTAAACCATCTACAGTATCAGTATATATGTTAGCATTTTTCTCTCCATGTTTGTATATACCTACTGCTTTAGCCCTGCCACGCACAGTGTACCAACAACACTAGGTACATATGATGAGTGTCACTGTGCCTTCCTATGTTACACACACGGTATACTGTACACCATGCTGGACAGATGTATGAGTAACTTGTCTTTCCTATTACCTAAGCCTGTGACGCATGTTGTAGACACTGTGTACACATTGTATAACACTGAACCTTGTGTCATTGTTACTGATGCACTTGTCAAGATGGATTAAATGTCACTGTTCTTAAAGCAATTCTAGGGCCAGCATGTCAGTCATGGCTTTGTTAAATATCCGCAACATTCAGATTGTATCATGATTAGTATTCACCCATCATACCAATTATCTTCTTTTATTTCTCAGTTCCTCTCATCATTTTTATGTCTTCACAGTGGATTTTTACAAGCTTTTGTTGTTGATTCCTTATTGCCTTTCATTTTAAGTCTGGGGTGGTGTCGGTGAATATAAAGCTTCTCTGGATGCAAAATCAAAATTAAATGACACAAAAACATATAGTAAAATATATATTTTTTCCAAGTTGTGTTTATACTCCTTGAAACCTCTCTGTAGAGCAGCAACATCTGTTCTGTCAAACTCTATGGAAAAGCCTTGGTTGAATTCCAATTGGTTCTTCAGGTTCCACTACCCTCAGACATGGTTCACTTACTAAATCAGCACATAGTGCAAGTGCTCTTTTTAGACACAAATTTCCATGTTTTTTCAGTATTGCATGTGTCACAAATGCATGTGAAATGCACACAAGTTGTGGCACAGGGAGAAAACAGCACTTTCAGCAAGTACAGTGTTAATAAAACCATTTGCATGTGATTCGCTTGGCCTAAGGAAGTGGAAGCCTAAACCTACCGCAGCATCCATGCTGGGTTAATTCCAAGGTTTCCTAGCATCAATTGATGCACTTGCCCCTGTTCTTCAAAGCAGACTGGGGGGCATATTGGCAGTCCCTGCAAGTGCAAGGAGCATGTATGAATGCAAGCACCTTTTATTAATGCCATCAGAGGGCCCTATGGCAGGCAGTAAGGAGAACTGGGAACGCTGCATGCTGCACCTGGCACTAGGTATAGAATGTAGCATTCCCCTGGGCACAAATGCTTAAGTGAGCACTTAATGGCACACTTTTGCACCGCTTAGTGCTCTGCTCTAGCACTTAGATACCGGGGATATGTGAATGTTCCCTAGGGTGTTTGCCCCCATACTTGAGTAGAATGACACTAATATCCAGGTATGGATATTAAGTATACCCTGGAGCCATGGTAGTATGGCCAGTATTACAAGATATATTCTGTGGGGAAATATACTCTGTACACTTCACTTCTGTTTCTAATACAGTTGATATGTGTTTCAGTGTAAGAAATGTTCAGGTTGAAGGCGCAAGGGGGATTAGCTGCCTGTGATACATCTCCTCTACTGCGTGTGACTAATCTCCCAAAAATGCTTTATCACTGGCAATAATGTATATCACCAGTGGAAAAACATAGGCATCACTTTGCTTTTTTTAATGTCTCGTAAAGTTTTCTCACAAGGCAACTTCAAAGAACAAAGCGACACGTATTATTTTCATTGTGGTGGGAAAGCATTTTTGGGAAATTAGTTACCCGAAGCAGAGCAAATTTATCAGGGGCAACTAATTTCCTTGGGTGCCGTCATCCTTATGCACCACTGTGTTTTTGCAGCAGAGGCACGGTTTCACCCTGCAAATTGTATTAAATAGCAATATTATATATTGAGCAGTTCTCAACTGCTCAACATCACATGATTTCTTAATTATTTGTCTTGGAGCACTAAATGGTAATTTGGTAATATCTCCAAGGATTGACAAAAGCAAATCATATATTTTTAATGTTACCATAGTGCATTTGCTGGCAAATTATATTTTCTGTAGAAATTAAAATCCTTGTATAAATAATGCACCTTTTATGGTATATACATGATATGCTTATAATAATAAGACTTTCTATGTTTGCAGCTTTTCATGGTGGATAACGGCGCTGATGATTGGAGAATAGCCATGACCTACGAACGCATTTTCTTTATTTGCTTGGAAATACTAGTGTGTGCAATTCACCCCATACCAGGAAATTACACATTCACGTGGACAGCACGCCTTGCCTTTTCTTACACCCCCTCCACAACAACAGCGGACGTGGATATTATTTTATCTATACCAATGTTCTTAAGACTGTATCTTATTGCCAGAGTTATGCTTTTACATAGCAAACTTTTCACTGATGCCTCTTCTCGAAGCATTGGAGCACTAAATAAAATAAACTTCAACACACGTTTTGTAATGAAGACTTTAATGACAATATGTCCAGGAACAGTACTGTTGGTTTTTAGTATCTCATTATGGATAATAGCTGCATGGACTGTCAGAGCCTGTGAAAGGTAAGGTCCCCCAAGTTTATACATGGAAAAAATATTGAGTTGTTTATTTTTAATCTTGCCAGCACTAACATTAACATTTATGGATGGACTGAGCTTCTCATGTTAGTTATTTCAAATCAGGGTAACTCCTGCTCCCTGCTGGGAGATGTTAAAGGGGTTGTTTTAACTTTTAGTTTAAAAAGAGAGTTCATGAGACAATTCATGACTGATCTTCATTTTGTATTATTTGTAGTTTTTTAATTGTTTGAATTTCTGTTCAGTTTGGAATGAGTCTTCCAGTCTCTCATTCTGTTTGAATGAGAGACTGATATATGAAAAGGAGAGGACCTGAATAGTAAAATAAGTTATTAAAAGTAACAATAACAATACAATTATAGGCACACAGAGCAATAGTTTTTGGCTGCTGGGGTCAGTGACCCCCATTTGAAAGTTGCTAAGACTTAGAAGAAGAAGAAGAAAGCAAATAATTCAAAAACTATAAAAATGAGAAGAATTAGAATTGAAGACCAATTAAAATGTTGCTTAGAATTGTCCAATCTATAACATACTAAAAGTTGGCATTAATGACACCACATTTCTGGAGGGGTGATGAAGATGACTTCTAGGCAATGCTTGCGTTAGTTGATTTGTAGCCCAGAACATCAAGTTTAACTTCCAGGATTCTTTTCACCCCACACTGCAGAGTTTTTGTGTTGTTATTTCAGTTGCAAGGGAACAATGCTTGTAATTGTGCCTACTGCAGTTGGATCTGATTTATCAGAATTATCACAACTGTGTGTGTTTCGTGGCACATCAGACACAACTGCGTGGAAGTCCGGCTGGCATCATTTCCGGTGTTCAACATGTGAGTGAGGTCTGTGGTTGATTCTTTAGGCACAAGTGTGCTGTGCCTATTGACGCTGGGGGTGAAGAGAGCCCTGGAGCTTCCGTGGGTCAGGAGGTGGAGGTAGCTCCAGCGTTCCCCTGTATCAATAGGAACAGCAGTGCCTGCTGTAGAACGGAAGACAAGACTGAGTGGCGCTGAATGCAACTATATGGAAGTGCATTTTGTACCTCTGAAAGTGGTTTAATTTGCAACTGACTGCGGGAACCGTAACTGCACTTGCAGAATACATAGCTTTTCGGGAGTGCATAACTACAAAACATTTTATAAATATATATTTATTTAGCAAAGAACGACGGCACTCATAGGGTTTTTACATTAAAGAAAATAAAGAAATCACGTATCAATTAAACCATTAAAACCTCACCATTCGCATTTGATAAGTGATTTCTTTATTTTCTTTATTATAAAAACTATACGAGTGCCGTCATTCTTTTGCTAAATGTTTGTACTCGTAGCTCTGGCACCTAGGAATTAATACTTTTTTATGGTGTGCTACCCACTTTGAACTTATATATATATATATATATATAATATATATAAAATGTTTTGTAGTTATGCACTCCTGAAAAGCTATGCTGCAGTCTAAAGTGATTTTAATAGGGGAGGTTATAGTGATTTTTATTCATTCTGCGAAGAATAGGATAGAACTGTTATTGTATCAGTAATTGACTTCTATAAAACAGCCAACGCTGTGCTATAGAACAAACTTTCAGTGTAGGACAGGATAAAAAGGTGTTTCAATGGCAGAATCCCTGTTAATTGCATAGACATCTATATAGACATCTTGAATAGACATTAGAACGATCTATTAATATATGTGTGAAAGAAGCAAAGGCTTTCAAGGAATTTCAAGGTCCCAGGCAAAGGATTATGTGCTTCTTCTTTTTAACTGTGCAATACGCTGGAAGCATAAACCTTTTGCAGACAACAGAATTATATATAATAGGAATGATCTAAATGGTTAATAATTTGGCTACTACTTCAAACAGTTAAAAAAAAAAAAGTTGCATAAAACATGTTAGAATAGCAACAAAATTGTTATCTTTGTAATGGTGATGAATAATGAATCCAGTAAAAATAAAAAGAAAAAAATATCTTCTTGTTTATGCACTGTATCTAAACATATACTCATGGGATGTAGGGGTTAAGGACCCACTATGTAATCTATAGTAGTGTTCAGTGATAGGAATTTCTTTATAGCTATAAAGTAGGAATATGTTCCAAAGCATCTTGGTGGCTGGCTTTTGGTTTTATTGCAATTAATATTAACACTTACTAACCACAGGCAGGATGGGCAAAATGGTCGCCCCCAACAATTGTGAGTCAATGGTCCTTTTCTGTGTATACAACGCTAGCCATCAGGTTCTGGCAAAGGTGGGGTCAAATATATGAGCAGTACATGATTGCAATATCTAAATATGTTGTTAGATTTAAGAATTAATTTAGAAATAAGGCAGATGGGTGGTTAGAAGAAAGGGACCCTGGAATCACTGATCCCAATGATTAAACATGGGGTTAATATAGGGCAGGCAGTAGTTTTTCTGTTCTTTGGCCTTTTTACAGCGGCACTGGGTCCGTGCTCCTAAAAATGAATCCTGTTGCAGTGTGCACTTGACAGGTGTACACATATTTATGTGTTAAAAGCCATATACATTTTTTGCAAATAGGCACAAAAAATCATAGACTGGCCACTAAAATACTAAGCTGTAATATGTAATATTTACGTAGCTTTCTACCATAGCTGTAATTTACCCCAGCTTTGTGATATTTGTGGGTGTGAACACAATTCAGTAGTTTTCAAACACATACATAAACAGATATTTTAATCATTATCATTTCAAATACACCATGATAATAGCAATGGTATGTCTGAGTCTATAGCAGAGATCTTAAAATACAACTATAGGCTCACAAGCTGGATATCCCTGGCCTACAGCAGCTTTTTGACTTGGATTTTTTTTTAGCATGAAAGGGCCACTACAGCAAAAAATAATCCCTTCTTGTGTTTATTTATGGATACCTATGAACTGAAGTGTGAAAGAGCTAGACCAGAGTGTTTCTATTCACTGACGGTTTTTGGTATTAGACTTCCATAGACTAAAACCTGCACAGTCAAACACCCATGACCCCTGTCAGTCACTTCGGATTAGTCTAAATGTAGCAGACTTTTCTGCTGGGAATTGGCTATTGCTGAGGAACAAGCAAGGCAGCATGGCTACACCAACACCATCACTAGTCAATCATAGACATTCAGATGAAGGAGAAGTGTCTATTCCATCCCTAAATCTCATAGAATAAAGCTGTACAATATTTGAAGGAAACTTTTCCCTTCAAGGAGGTGTAGGTAGCAGACACCATTTATTTAAAGACGTCTATTAAACAGGGACAAAGTTCATAAGGCTATTATTGTACCGGTTTGTAAACAATGTAGTTCTCATAAAGCCTTGCATTTGTAAATAAAACCCCTCCTGTTCTTTGGCCTGCTACCAAATTTCACTTTAAACATCTCCTGTTAAGAAAGCAGGTGCATTATCTGTGATTCAGGTTACTGGCAGCTGTTGCAGAGTCCAGTTACAATGCAGCCTTTCTAGAAGACAACACGCTTCTTTTTCAGACTCTTAGCTTACAGAAGCCAGGTTCACTTTAATATTTAATGGGGAAAAAACATTACAGGTATAGGATCTATTATCCAGAATGCTTGGGACCTGGGGTTTTTGGATAATGGATCTTTCCATAATTTAGATCTCCATACCTTAAGTCTACTAAAAAATAATGTAAACATTAAGGGGCAGATTTATCAACATTTTGATTTTTTTGGTTTTAGAGGTTTTCGAAACCAGGACTAAACTCATTTCCACTAAAACCACGAATATCTAGTCATTTATTAAATGATTCCAATCAAAAAAGCACAAATGAATTAAAATGTGGATGAAAACAAAAAGAACATGAAAACTACAATTTTTTTTTGTGATCTTTACATTTTCCTAGGAATCTTTGGAGACTTTAAAATGGGAAAAAAACCCTAAAAACCCCTAAGGGGACCTGTGACTCAGACATAAAAAGCTGTATAATAAAAGTCATTTTCAAATTGATCATGAAATCCAAATTCTTTTTTTATAAAGATTATAAAAGCATTTAAAAATCCCAGCTATCAATCATATATTGCCTTCCCCACCTCTATGCCTTAAGGTCCCCATACACGGGCCAATTCTAGCTGCCGATATCGGTCCCTTAGGCTGATTCTAGCTGCCGATATCGGTCCCTTAGGCTGATTCTAGCTGCCGATATCGGTCCCTTAGGCTGATTCTAGCTGCCGATATCGGTCCCTTAGGCTGATTCTAGCTGCCGATATCGGTCCCTTAGGCTGATTCTAGCTGCCGATATCGGTCCCTTAGGCTGATTCTAGCTGCCGATATCAGTCCCTTAGGCTGATTCTAGCTGCCGATATCGGTCCCTTAGGCTGATTCTAGCTGCCGATATCGGTCTCTTAGGCTGATTCTAGCTGCCGATATCGGTCCCTTAGGCTGATTCTAGCTGCCGATATCGGTCCCTTAGGCTGATTCTAGCTGCCGATATCGGTCCCTTAGGCCAATTCGGCAGCTAATCGGCCCGTGTATGGGCACTACCGATGGGCCTGCCTGACCGATATCTGGCCTGAAATCGGGGGTTGGATCGGGGACCGCATCGGCACGTTGATGCAGTCTCCAAACCGACTTTGCCTATACCCGTCGTTATAATTTGATTGTTTGTCTTGACAAACACAATAGAAATAGATATGAAATTATTTTTTAGAGTGACAGGTCTCCTTTAAATGAAGATTGTTATGATTTGCCTGGGACAAGTCCCATTGACTTTTACATGACCTTGATATATTGAGCTTTTCATGGCTTTGACACATAATAAATGGCACACACACATCTGTGCTTTTTTCACATAGAAATTTGAGTGCAAAAAACACAAAAAAATATAAATGTTAGTAAATGCCCCTATAAATAAACCCAATAGGATTGTCCTGCCTCCAGTAAGGAATAATTATATTTTAGCTGGGATGAAGTACATGGTGTTGTTTTTGTATTACAGAGTAAAAGGAAACACTTTTTAAAATTTTGATTGATTTGGTTAAAATGGAGTCTATGGGAAATGGCCTTCCTGTAATGCGGAGCTTTCTGGATAGTGGCTTTCCGGATAATGGACCCCGTACCTCGACTATAAAATTGCCAAAATATATCAGTTACAAGAATATAGCAATAAATAGTTTATCTATTATGGAAAAAAAAGTCATACCTGTGGTTTTCTTTGTTGCAAAACTGCCCAATAGAGAATGTAGTTCAGTTTTAGTAGCACATGAGCGTTATATGAGCTAGTCCTAAAAACGCTTTCTTGCTCAGTGTATTTTTATAAATAGCGAGCTTCTCAGCAGTTTGTAGGAAGTGTTTAATGAACATTGGAGTGGCTTTTGCCACAACTGTTTTGATGTGTGAATGAAGCATCCTGAATAATGAATGTCTCCGAGTGAAACGATGCGGAAAGACATGCAAATGTTTCTGGAAAAGGTGAAAGGAGGCGAACGAGTAAAAATGTGTAAAGACACGTGAATGGAAACCGGCAAGGTCACTGAAGTCACAATCATTTGCCAACATTTCACTCTTCTTTGCAACACTATTACTGTCAAAATAGACTTTATTTAAGGTTTTTTTTTTATTTACCTTTTTGTGCTTGGGTAATTATTTTAGATCTTCTGTTAAGCAGGGAGTCTTCCTTCACAGATTTGCTTTGTGCAGTTATCTGTAGATGTTATAAATGCAAGCAGACGTGTGTGTCATGGGCAGAACAGCATGTTCTGTGCTTGCACGGAAAGCTTATACATATATATAACCGATGTTCTCAATAAAAAAAGTTTATTGAAAAAACTCTCTCTCTCTCTCTTTTCAATAAACTTTTTTTCTTTTACACCAAGTCCCTGAGTGTGCGGTTCTCTCTCTCTCTCTGTATATATGTAGTGCAGATAGGCGAAGAATGTGTAATGCCAGAGATACACGTTGCAGGCTGAAGTCATTGGTAATTGGTAAATAAAGAAGAAATAAACATTCCTTTGATAATACATAGAATTATATATCCTAGTGAGCCAGGAGAAGGAGCTAAAATGTATTGGGAACAAAGCAAACAGCTTTGTGTGTATCTGGTTGGCTTTACACTGTACAGAGTGCAAGTTTAACCATTTGACTTGCTTAGTATTTATTGGTCAGAAGACATATTCTTTAAAATTTAATACTCCTTTTCTTTAGTTGTAGAGGATTGGAATAACTGATAAACTATAATACACCGTGCATGACAGTGACAACTATGAGTGAAGTAATAAATAGATATAATCTTCTTTGTGACATTGTTTTAATTTGTAACTGATTTGGTAACCGATGTTCTCAGAAAATATGTGTTTTTAAGGTTGCATGTAACCATAACCTTCAAATTAACATTGACAGAGCATCCAGCCAAGATTTCTCTAATTAATTTATGATGCCGTTCTACAGAAAGCTTGGGTAGGCAGTTTTCAATTCACTCTTCCCTTGTGCTGTAACACGATGTCACGTACATCCTGCTGTGGAGTAGAAACCTACAGAGTAGGGGTTTTTGTTTGAAGTTCTTGATTTGCATTTTTAAAGTTATATTCTGCATAGATTTGATGTTAAATTATGATCTTGCCCTATTTATTCACTACTGTGCCCAAAGGGAAGCTAGCTGCCTATTGTCATTATCACATTAACCACATGGGATAATCTATATCAGCCAATCAGATGCTTTCTTTCAAATGTGCTTAGTAAATGTTACTTTTGTGACCTTTATAACATTACCATGCCATAAGGCTAATGTCACACTGAATAAACTTACTAGTGGCAGAGGGTGGCGTTGGGTCTGTGCCTCAGGCAGTAACAGACCCAGGATCAACCCTGCATATAAACAGTCTTCAAATTGATGCACATCTCTAAACCATCAGCTGCAGGAGTAAGTGCAGTGTAGGTAGGGGCAGTGTCCAAAAGACATTATAGAGCTTGCTATGTTGGTACCAGACATAAAGCTGGCTGCAAGCCCCCCTTTCCTTGGGTCCTGTGTTACTGTTGTCGCTTTGTTTGACATCCCTGTGCTTTTCCCAAGTGCAGGTCTCTGTTGTTGCTATGGCCCTCCTGCTGTTAAAGCATATTCTTATAAGACAAACCAAGCAAGTACTCCTTTGGCTATTTTCTGGTCATACCAACATGTTTATTGCAAAGTACCATTCCTTACATCAGTTCCTAAGTCATTTTCTAGTCCATAGTTGAGTTGAATTTAATGCTTTAATGTGTCTGTCAATCGCCATTTATGTATTTTGAAATGCTTACCTATATGGGTGCTTAGCTTAATTTTTCATAGTCATTTAGGTAATAAACATCCTTAATCATAAATGCTATGTTTACAGGCAACTGTCTTGTCAGGAGTTAGGCTTACTGGTTCTCTATAGTCCCCATGTGTTGACCAGGTTTTCCTGGTAATGATGAAAATAAGAAGCTGAGGAAACACAAAACAAAATGGTCATACAAATGTAGAACAAAATATGGATTTTAAAGATGCCATGTGGTATGCATCTAAGCGAATTGCTAATCAGTCATGAGAAATGTGTATTGTATAGGCTTGCAGTGTGTGTCAGTGTATGGTCACTTTACAGCTGGTTTATATAAACAAACCCTAAGCAGTTGCATATCCTGTTTGTAAATTATTTTTACAATTAGTAAATGAAACAGGCTATATATAAATAATTGTAAATATTTCCTTTTCCCCTAGCTGTAAGAACAGTAAATAGATAAATGTTAAGACGGTTGTGTAATAACTGGGCAATAATTTTGCCCAGGAGCAGTAACCCATAGCAACCAATAAGCAGGTAGATTTGACTGATTTCCTGTTTAGAAGAAAGCATCTTATTGGTTGCCGTCGGTTACTGCTACTGGGCAAACTTTGTTCCTTTTATTACATATGGGGGCATATGTCTTCATTAATTAAATGGCAATGATTTCCCTAACATGGCATTTTGTTCTCTGTGCTTCACGAAAACAAACTTGAAAGGCGCATTTCCTTCAGATTTTCATTAACAGAATGGTAGTACCCAAGTCCATTAGGGCTTTCATATGGTATGTGCTCCGTTCTAATGAAGGGTCTTGACATGTCAAGTGATATTACATACTTTAGCAAGAGTAGAGTAGAAAACCATTTTTTATTAATAATATATATATAAATACATTAACACAGATTTGTGTTGGAAAACTGACAATTTTATATTGACACAATTTAGGGTTAGACAGAAATTAAGGTTTTTAAAGCTCAAATACATACGGATCTCAAGGGAAAAAAGTGAAAAAAAAAAATTTTGTGTTGGAAACTGAATACCTCACAGCAGCTCAGTGACTTTGTCTCTAAAGAAAATAAATGAGTCGGTCACTGCTTTGTGAAGAAGAAAGAGGATGATCTTTTTAACTTGCTTGCAGTTTGTTTCTAGGAAATGACATGACGATGTGCAAGTATCCTACCTAGAGTAATGGATGTTGGCAGGAAAGCATTTCTGGTTAGGTTTGCTGGGCATGTTTGTTAAAAGTGCATTATATTAATGTCTGACTACTGTTAGAGATAACTGCTGAGGGGTCATGAGAGGAATGGCAATTTTCATATGAAAGAGTTAAGTCATTAACAGGTAATTGTTTTAATCTTGTTTATTATTAGTAGTGATGGGCGAAATGTTTCGCCAGGCATGGATTCACAGTGAATTTCCGCGTTTTGCCATTGGCGGATTGTTTCGCGAAACGGATGAAAAAATTAACCGCGGAAAAATTTGCTGCAAGTCAAAAAATAACAGCCGCGCGAGACGAAATAACAGCCGCGCGAGACGAAATAACAGCCGCGCGAGACGAAATAACAGCCGCGCGAGACGAAATAACAGCCGCGCGAGACGAAATAACAGCCGCGCGAGACAATTTTTTCTTGCCGCACAACATTTTCGCCGTTTCGCAGATATTTTGAAAGATTCGCCAATTTTTCGGCAGAGAGAAACGGAACAGATTCACTCATCACTAATTATTAGCCGTTATGTGAAAAAATAGCCATAAACCTAGATGTCATTTATGAATAAATTACTTTTATTTCTCTCTCTATAGTATTTACTGTTGGTCCAGTTTTAGCCACGTTATCTGTAAATGTAACTAGTTGTCATGGGACCAATTTTATAACTGTGGTCTGTAGTCTAAGAATCAGTAGGTAATGTATGAGGAGATTGGTAATTAGTTCTCTTTAAAACTCAGGGGAGTCTTTCCTAAAGGGCAACCAAAGTGCTAGCATATAATTGACTTCTAATGGCAGTATTAATTAGGTTTTGTGATTTATGCCTAATAGCAAATCCTCCACAGGCTTGTGTTAGTTGAACCAAATTTGTATCCTAATTTGTAAATATAAAGTTGAGCATCCGCATCCTAAAAAATGCATTGATTATATTCACCTAAATAGGAATGTGTTGCCTTAAATTGTGCAGTGTTTTAAAGTCATAAAGTGCTGGAATTCAGCTAAATCTTGGATTCTGTTCTGCTGGTGCTAAAGTATAGGGGCTGATTATAGGCACTTCATCTCTCTGCAGAATACGCTATGAACATATCAAGTCACTGGTTTATCGGCGCTGCTTCTGATGACATCATATGCAAACCCAATAAATTCATGGGTACTGGCACCCTGATAAAAGGTGTTCAGGGATCAAGGCAGTGCCTTAATAACTGAAGTGGAATTTACATGTATGGGAATGTTAGTGGTTAGGAATTAAAGCCTATTCTGTATACAGCTGCTGTATATGAGGATAAGTACGGAATCTCAGTACATGAATACTTGACAAGGGGACTCCTCAATTGACCCTTCGCCTTGAGGCAACCCACTGAACCCCCGTGTTACATACCTTAATAAAACGCCAGGAGACAAAGGTGGAGAAAATGGCCACAGCATTTAATCACATTTTATCAAATAAATAGGACCTTGCCAGCCTAACCCAAAGGCAGTATTCTAAAGCCATAATTCCATAAGAGGTCGCTACTATGCTCTGCCGTTCCTCGCTGAAGACTTGAATGAGTATTAGACTGCCTCTAACTACAGAGAGGATATCCCCAAACTCTTCTACCAACAGGAGCTGCATTACCAACCATGAGAGAAGTTCAGCAGCCCTGCTGCCAGTCCTGAATCTGCAGTGTCTCGATGATAGGAAATCCAAGCAGGCTGTCACCTAGCACAAGCAGTAGTAGCGTCTGTATCTATCAATCCACCGTGCAGGAGAGAACCTCCTTTCTCCCTTTGCTAAAATGACCTGTGCAGTACTCTGGTAAAGTCTTACCACTGCTGTGACAAATAAAACTTAAAATATATTATCATATATCCACTGTTTTGATCCAGAGGAAGGCAAAAAATCCAACCCGAAGCTAGTGCCAATTATGCTTCAAGAGGGAAAAAATTCCTTCCTGACCCCCTTGGCGATAGGAAACATTTCAGGGATCAAGCAATCGTAGTTAACATAAATTAAATACAATGCTGACTCTCAAGTTTATACCGTATAAAGATACAGAAAGCACAATATAACAATGCATTCAGGAAAACATCCACATTCAATTATTAATAGATAATATGAGAACAAAAAGAAGAGAAACTCCTGACGTTTTGCAAAATATGCAAAAAGGGGTAGGGTGGGTGGGATGTTTCTACCTGATCAGAAGACAAGGAAGTGAGTGCTTTTTTTCTGACATCACATCCCTCTATTTCTCCACCCCCCAGGCCAGCCTTCTCCTGCCTTAGCTCTTTCCTTCTCACTTAAACACAGTTGAACCTAGTTCTGCCAATCTCTAAACATAAACCAGTGTAATCAGGCTGCTGGTTATTCGGATCCCTTGTCATGCAGCCCCTGTGCTTATAACTCCAGGGCTTTCCTTTCTCTGTAAGCTGTTGTTATCATAGGGCTCTGTCAGTAGTTGTGTTGATAGGCTCATGTTAATGTTGACCAAGCATGGATTTAGAAAGTTAGTGATTTGCTAAAATTCTGTTGTTGAGTAAAACTGCCAAACTTTTCATTTTAAAACTCAGGCTGTACAGAAGTAGTGTACAGTATGCTACATGAGGCCTTTAAAGCCGGTCAGCGCTACCCATTGGTCTTCACAGTGGCCATTGTTTAAAAAGGCTAAACTACATTGTAACTGATCTCTGACAATTAAGGATATTCATAACAAGCTTACTGGTCAGTGTGACAAGCCACTGTTAAATTATTTATATCTTTGTAACACATCTAAAACAATACTGTTGTTGAATGAGAAATCCACAAGTATGATGTGTATAAATTTTCTTTTGTTAAACTAAAAGTATCAGCCTCCAGCACTTGGGACTTTTCCTTTATTAAAAAGGGGAAACCCCCAAAGCATGCTGCTTACGGAGACATTAAGAAGTGCAGCAGTCTAAAGGACAGCACTAAAAATATCTGCTCATACATTTGTATTTGTCATATTCGTTGTTCCCTTTGTTTGCTTATGAAGTCTCTACCTCATTCAATTACTTACTGTTTTTGTTTTGAAATTCAGGTAATAAATATATAATAATATTCCTGCTATAATGATATATATATATATATATATATATATATATATATATATATATATATTTGGAAACACAACCCCAGTGTACAGTTCAGTTTTTATAAATGCTTTATCTGTAAGTTTACCATTTTATTATGGTTAATCATTTTCTTACACTTATGGTACTAGCACTGTAAGTAGGGACGATCTATTCTTTTATTGACTAAATAATATGACTGTGCTCGCTTGAATAATGGCAAAATGATCAGAACAGAAATGTGGTATTGTTCATAAAATCAAGTGGAGACAAGAATAATTACATAAGAATTCCCTGGGACTATATTGCGAGTTCAGACATTTTCCTAATAATGATAAAACTCTGCATTAAGCTCCCCTTTGCTAGGCATGTTGCTGTGAGCGTTTGTTCCCTCATCATTTACTGTCTATTGAAGGAAAACAGTAATAGAAATATTACTGTTTATTTTCTATATGTTGAAATGGTTTATGAAAACGAAAGTAAAACTATCTGACTCTTGATTAGTAATAAATGACTATTCATTCCTTAAAATTCTGGGGATTGTAATTTCCAGCAGCAAAAAGGTTGCTCACTGGACATGGTGGTTGCCGTTGGTTTTTCTGTTACAGGAGGAGTAGGGATGACTTAAAGCCTTATTCAGCATATACAATACTTGTAAGCAGATTGTCGGGAAGCTTCTGCGAAGGTCAATGTCAGATTACCGTGATCATTCTCTTCAGGGTATATTGAATGAGCCCTCAGTGCCATTTCTACAGATCAAGTTTCTACAATTACTGTAAAAGTACCCATTAAATATTAATTAAGACAGGTATCAAGCTGTTTTGCTGTCATCCTGATTTATGGCCGGGTAAGGATATGAAGGGTGATATATTAGTTCCAACCAAAGTTTCAGATGAGTAAAAGTTAATTGGAGTAAGGTGAAGCTTAAAATCTGCTGTTCAATGATTTATATATAATATACTTAAAAGACTGTGTAGCGAAACACAAGTTGCATGGTTATCTCAGTGGTTGAGGGCACAGGAAAAGAATACATAGTATTTTAAAGATAATTAATAATAGATATATACTTGCTATATTTACATTTAACTACATAGTAAGTTACTTAGGAACACAATAACCTCCACTGTTTAAAGTGTGCTTTGTTATATATATTCAGGGTCATCATATAACAAAAAAAAATGTTTTTGTCTTATCAAACCAAGATTTTGCTGTCACCATACACTCGATGGGTATTACCATGTCAGCTGTGTAAAAAACCTGATGCTTCTCTCCTTCCCCACAATGCACCTGCCTTTTCTCAGTCTAAACAAATCAGCCTCCTTCTATTTAATTGCAACATCTCTTCTCCTACTTAACATATCAGCCTCTTAACAAATTCTTACTCAACCATCTCAACTCAAATTATCAGTCTTGGCATTCTTCTCTAAATAAATATTCCTGTGCATCTCAACATATTAAACATATTAACAAGGAATATCTCTTTACTAACAAATTTAGAATGCTTGGGACCTAAGGTTTTCTGTATAAGGGATTTTTCCATAATTTTTGATCTCCATACCTTAAGTCTACTAAGAAGTTGTTTAAACATTAATGCAACCAATAGGATTGCTTTCCATCTAATAAGGATTAATAATTAATAATAATACAAGATACTGTCTTATTATAACAGAGAAAAAGGAATAATTTAAAAATTATTTAAGTCTGGGAGATGGCCTTCCAATAATTCAGTGCTTTCTGGGTAATGGGTTTCCAGATAAAGGATCGTATACCCAAATAGGTGTTCACTCTTTCTCTAAATGTCAGCCTGAGTATTGCTAATGCCACCAACCACATTGGTCTCTGCATGTCTCGCTCTACCAAATACATTCATCATATCATCTCACTGTTCCCAAACGTATGAGAGTCTGCCTTCAGTTTATTTACTTCTGCCTTCAGTAATTTCAGTATATAGTCATTGGTCTTTCTCTGCTTCATACAGACTATGCATCCATTTTGCCACTTTTTAAAACTCACCATAGGCTACACTTTCCCTTTCCCCTGGCACCTAGCGCTGCCTCTTGGCCATAAATATCCCAACTTCTTTACACATTAAATTCATTAACACAGGAGAACACAGGTCCATGTTTTACTGATTAGCTATGGTTTTCCTAAGTTAATTAGGATTGTAAACTTGATGCCTCACTACTAGTCTACATGATACTCAATTTAAATCAGTCTTCGAAGACTGGCACTAGTCAGTGGAACCAGGCATTTTGTTTCAGCGTGTGAGATGCTTTTGTTTCGTTTTGCAATGATCCTGTGTGGAGCAAGAGGGGATAGCCTCATTGGCTTACAGCAACCAGGACTGTGCATCATGTCTTGTTAAAAAAGTTTAAGAAATTCTATATTGTGTATTTATATATAAAAAAGGCCCCAACTTTATAGGCTGATGAAAAAAAAAAAATCCCCCCCTTTTTTTTAAACAAAAAATAGACACTTTAAATTGCCTTGCATTTTATTAAATTTAAAGTGCATTCTGCAGACTGATTTAGAATCAGTTCAAGCAAGAGAGGATATTGCAGTACTATGACATAGAATATTGTGGAACTAATATCTTGAGTACCATTAGTTGTACAGAAAATAGACATACATGAAGCTCTGAGAAGCAGTGAAAAAGGCCTTAGAATTTTATATTTCATTATTATTTGACTTTTTTTTAATGGATACACTAATAAAAATGGCTCCTTTAAAAATACTCGCTTTCCTGTCTTTTAGCTCTATTCCCGTTACAGGGTTTGCTTTAAACCCAAAGACCCTGCTGCAGTGAAAGTATTCTTATTATTTATGTCCCTTTTGCTAGTCATTATTAGAAGTATAAAGTCACACTGGATGTTTTCTATAGTGGTTAAGGCTGCTTTGCACAACTGCAATGAGTCTCCCCATGTGAAAGTGCTGATGAAAGTGATAAGGGACCTATAAGCTCCACTGGGACAGGGACCAAATAGATAATTAACAAGAATAATAATTACTGACATTATGGAACATCCTATAGATTTAATTGGAACTGAAAAGACAGAGGCAAAAGACACTGCACACATCTGCGAGGATCCATGTGACGTCCAAACTGATCAATTGTGGCTTGAGCAGTCAGGAAAATAAATATTACAGGTCAAGTCACAAGCAACTGTTTGTAAACCAATGGGCACTTGCTAGCTGCTGCTTTTCAGTGGCACTGGGTCATTTTGGTACAATGCAGGGAACACTATTTACTTGTCCAAAACTCACTATTAATGCCATATTCCTTTCTACAAATATGCTGCTTTGACACTAGTATTAAGAAGTGTATAAATAAAAGTACCATTTTAATTTAAGAAATATCCATCCATTTTTGTACTTTGCAGTGATCATAACTAAGCATGAAGTACAAACCTTTACTCTTAGTGCCAAAGCCCAAAAGCCAAAGCCCATTTGTGCACTAACCTGTTCTGTGTAACAGAATGAAAAGCCTTAGCGAAATCCTAATATAGCATATCAGTTGTCTTGCCCTGATCCAGTTTACTACTTACCTCCTCATAGAAGCTAATCAGATTACTATTACAGATCCTGTAGCTGTAAGTTGATCAATGTCTGATAAAGAGAGACTTTTTTCTTGGTTATGGAGACTTTGAGATACCTGGAACGTGGGAAACTGACATTCTTGGAGTAACAGGAGGAAGCACAAGAGTGGCAAGTGCACTGAAGAAGAAGGGGAAGATGGATCAGTGGTAGAAATGGTGAAATATATACGCTTAATCAGATAGCGGTCGAGAACAAATAGATGTTCTTGTGATTGTTGATATTAGAACATGGATGCAGATCTCATAAGGAGGTAAAGAGTATAATGTAATAAATATGAACCGAATACATATAGCTTAAGCCTTCATAGACTGAAGAAGTAATTGCAGTTGTCAGTAGTGTTCCAGGGTCATGTTATGATTTTTTTCTATTCCATGCACTTGTTTTAAAGGCAGGCACAGACATTCAGTGAATCCCCAACCCTAGTTAAAGAGAATATTTGTCAAACAGAGCATTGTACCCATCCATCCATATGACAATTTTAGTTGAACTAATAGTGGTAGAAGGAAATGATCACTTATAAAAGATTTTCTTTTTTTATCACATAATATTTAAAGGCTACACCGGGGGGAATAATTAAAAATCAACCATTCATGGCATGTTTAGTAATCCCTCTAATTCTTAATAATATATTTATTATAAAATAATATAAGGAATATAGATCTGCTTGAAATTCATATTTCTGATGGCTTCCATCACACTTTTTAAAGTCTGCACTCAGTTTCCCACAAATGTTATCCTTTCCTTGGGTAGTATCTGGGAGTTCTTAGGAACAGCTGGAGAGCTATAGGCGGCTGTCTTAATACATAGTTTCCATACAATTGATGCTGCCTTCTTGACATCATGTCGCAGTATCTATTTAATTGTTTATATTGGTCAAGAGTTTCTGTATCCATGGATACAGGTTGTCATGCCTTCCAAGGATTCTCTGGCATATTGAAAAAAAGTGAATGTCAATGTTATTTTGCACTGATGCTATTATGACGATATTATTAAATACAGATAAAAACAAATGATAAGTACAGATTGCACTCATACATAAAAATACCAACTGCGTGATGTACTGGTTAATAATGATTGTAAAATGTACTACTTTTTTAGGTTCTTTTAATTTCTGAAAATGGTATATATATCTGCAGGAAGACACACAAATACAAAGAGTGCAGCTTTACACAGATCCAAATTATGGAAAACTTCCCTTATCTAGAAAACTGGGGACTTGAGCATTCTGGATAACCGGTCCTACACCTGTAGTAGTAATGCAGATGTACAATCAGACCATCATTATTTTTTTGGCCTTTACTTTGCATAGATTCGGTCGAGAATAAGATCAATGATCTAAAATCTAAAGCTTCATCACATGGTAACATTAAAAGAGCAGTTGACTGACGGGCAGAGAACCATTTAATGCAGATGTAACATAAGGATTAGAGAACTACCAGACATGGTGATAGATTTACAGAATTACTGTTCACCAATGGACCTAATCTAACCAAGAACAGCTAGCCAAGACGAATGAACAAAAATTGCAGCAAGCTGGAAGAGACTTAACCCAAAATAATTGTGGTTGTAATTGCAGATAAAGATGGGTCTATCAGGTAATGACTCCAGTGTAAATACATATGCAGTCAACAAATGTGTGATGTTTTTTCTTTAACATTTGTGTGTCACCTGCACAGTGTTAAGAGTGTTATGTAAATAAAATGGCAAAAGTCCTAAATTCATTTTATTCTAAGATGTACCACCAAAAAAAAAAAAGATTGGTAAATACTTATGTAAGGTACTGTGTTAAACCAAAATCAGTTCTCAGAAATAACAAGCAAAACCATCCTCACTCTTCAATAACCTGCTAGGGAAGAGGAAATGATGAAACCGAGTTGGCCATTAAAACACCCAGAGCCTCCAGTCCATATGGGTTTGGTGTAAAATATGTCATACAGGTATGGTATCCGTTATCCAGAAAGCTCCAAATTACAGGAAAGTCATCTCCCATAGATTCCATTTTAATTGGATAATTCTATTTTTTTAAATGATTTTCCTGTTCTCTGTAATAATAAAATGGTACCTTGTACTTGATCCCAGCTAAGGTATAATCAATCCTTGTTAGAGACAAAACAAAGCTATTAGGTTAAATTCATGTTTAAATTATTTTTAAGTGGACTTAAGGTATGGCAATCCAAATTACAGAAAGACACCCCAGGGTCTGAGCATTCTGCATAACAGGTCCCATACATAACTACAGTGCCTAAGCAAGGTTAGAACAATACACTATGGGGCAGATTTATCAAAGTACGATTTTCAGATTGTTAAAAAGTACGTTTGGAAAAAATTAGGAGCAACTACGATAATTTCTGATGTGCGTTAATTGCGTGAAAATTCACATTGTGGTCGTACGAAAAATTTTTGGATGCAATCCAAAAGTTATAAAATTTTCGTATCCGAACGATTGTAAATGGCGCAAAACCTTTGAAAGCATGATTTTGGAAGCCTTCCATAGGACTCAGTAGCACTCTGCAGCTCCAACCTGGCCAAAAGAAAGTCACGATACTGAAGCTTGTGTAACACTTGTTTGGCTATATTCAGATAAAACCAGGCTAGTATTTAGGCGAGAGCATGGGTTACATGAGACTCTCTTTAACAGGATGGGTCTTCGATACGATTGCCAGAGAGGTTCTTGTAGTTTGACTATAGTACAAGTTTATTTCTCAAAACAATTGGATTGCAGGGTTATCACATACTCACAAACAAGCAGAGGTAGAGGTTACTTCACAGTACACTGAGGAAGAAAAAGAGGGTGTACACCATTTTATCTCAACTCTTGGTAGACTCTGGGCAAGGTAAATACACCTTTCAGCTCGATACACCTATGGAGATAGTCTGGGAAGATATCTTGTCCCTCAGGTTGAAAACCTCTAGTATATGAGTCCTCCGGGTGAGTAGGGATCAGCGTTTCATGCTAACCTGTCACCTATCTCTACTCCGTGGCCCTACACTGAGGCAGCATTGCCGGATAGGAGAAATACTCCCAGAACTAACTCTCCTTTGTTGGGGCTATTAAACTGCCCTTGCTTACTACAGCTCACTATATCACTTTCCTAGAAAGTGCTATGAGAGACCTGCTGTGCTTGCTAAACCTCGTTCACGGGGCCCTGTCCCTGACTTCTCCAGAGGGGATGGTATCCTCTGGGGTAAAATTGCTTGACCGGGGCCTATGTTCTGCTCCCAGGCTCAGTGGTCCTTCACCCAAGAAGCAGAGGCAGCCAAAGAGGAAGTCACACCTCTTTGCCAGACACTATATCAGTCTGCAAGGGGTGTAAACAACCAAACTAACCAATAGGGTATAAAGGATAGTTTAAACTAGATAGATACAACTCTGCCTAGTAACAGTAGAAAATGTTAAAAGTTAGGGTTTTAAAGCCATAGGGGAGCTAAACCCCATGGGTCCCTACATGAATGAATTCCGAAACTTTTGTAGTCATTGCGACAAATACGATTTTGTCGCACAAACTGACAGAAAGTATGAAAAAGTCACGGAATTTATTTATTATTATCGTGGAAAATACATACAGTTCTAAAAAGTAGAAAAAATACAAACTTTTCCCATTCAGAATCATTCGGACTTTAATGAATGAGCCCTTATGTGAAAACATAAACTAAGTTTCTATTTTAAACTGAAATAGTCCTCATAATCTTGTCCCAAAGAATTACACATTATATTAAATAGTTAAATACAAATACAATACTATCTGGACTTGTTCCCTGAGACAAAGTAAAGAAGATTTTTGATATCACTGAAATAATGAAGCAGTCAAACAAATCCGCAGTGCTTCTTTCTCCAGATTTAGAATAAAAATTAGTTCACTAATGGAGAGCTCAACCCACTGTCTTGTATCCACTGGTGGAGGTGTTATGTGTTTTTTATGTGGAAGACACCATTCCTGCCCTGGGGCTGGCATTGTACCAAATGAAAACATCTAGCAGCATACTAAAAAATTGACAACAAAACACTTTTTGCTGCAGTCAAACTGTGCTTCTGTATTGTAGAGAAAGGAACTGACCTATTCTTTTGGAAACATCTTTCTGGTCCCCCCATAGTAAATCAAATCAGTTTGATATATCAATCCCCTCCAGTAAAAGTTAAACATTTTGTATTCATGGGATACTGTCATCTAGTTTCCCAGTTTTTAATGGAACACACCAGGACTGCCTATTTAAAAGTTAATAGGCGGTGATATTAGGCAATGAAGTGACAAGGGCATGCCTCCCAACTGTCTTGATTTTCACGGGACAGTCCCTCTTTTGACAGCTCAACCCACAGTCCCAGACTCTTACTGAAAAGTCCCTCATTTCTCTTTGATCTCCTGCACTGAACGCTAAAAAAGATACAATTTTTCTCATGCTTACTTAATTAAATAAGTAGACTTTTGGCAGAGAGCCCAGAATACTTAACAGGTAACACCTGCACTTAGATACAATTGTAACTAATAAGCTAAACAGGTCTCTTGGGGCACCTGAGTGGGAGTGGAATTTAGGGTGTGTGGTTGCAAAAATGGGCATGGCCGAAATGTCGACACGCTACGCGCTGCATTTGCACGGCACAAAAAAAAAAAAAAAGAAGCTCACTATCATACACACAATAAGCTGCAGTAGAAATCTAAAAACATACATATAGATATAAGGTACAGTATGTGTGTGCAAGGCACTCGGGACACTTCACAGTAATGCTTCTGGTAAATGAAATCATTTTTTTTTAAATCTCCATCTAGTGGTTCTTCGGCCACTGCTATAGCACAACTGCTACTGCTAATTCATGGCAGCATTCAGTTGTGATCTGTTTTAAGGCAACGGCACATTGCATCTGTATTATGCTTCCTTAACCATCCTTGAAAAATCAGCCCATTGATTTAGATGTGTCATAGTCACTTTAAGGGTTTTAGCAAAGAGCATTACCTTAATGCAGATGGCTCTTTGCCAGCTCTACCGTAACAATTCCTCTTATGGCCTCTCATGCCCCGCCATTACGAGAAGATACAGCATTTCTCCCAAGCTTCTGATGTTCTTGGGAATGGTTTCTCACATTCTATCTGCCTTCTGCAATCCTATCTACCATAAAAAAATCAATGAAAATGTACTCATTCTCCCTAGCTAATCCCCATCCCTTCAGCCTCCTACATCATAATCAAACATAAATATGACACGTTTCCCCCCAAACACTTAATTCTTGTCTAACCCATCTAGCTTTTAAGCTGCAAGGTCTACTCTTCACTAAAAGCTTTACCCACTGAGCTCTTCTTTAAAAGGTGTGTAATGTTTGTGTAAAGCCATTGATGCTACTAAACTGCTGATGATGAAGATGCAGTTAAAAGGGACCTATAGCCTTTAAAATCTCCTTTCTATGTTTAGCTTTAGTTAGCCTAATGTTCCCCAAATTTGGGACGTGATTGCATTCATATTATTTTAAGCTTGTAAACAAATATATCCCAATATGGTGATAGAACTCAGTGATGATTATTGAAAAATCTAATTAGGTCTGTGTATAATATGAATATGCCGGGAAACAGCACATAAATGATTTATAAAGGCACAGTAGGCTTTAAAGAAAGTATATAAATCTGACAGCTGCCCTGTAGTTGCAAGTAAAGCATTGCTTCCTGGGTGAATTGTGCCCTTTATGCAACCTGTGCTCAGTGCACTTAATGGGGGTGGGGGAGTGCATTTTTATCTATTCGACAGTCCAAGCAGCAATATTATCTCCTTTACTACATGTAGTTCATGTCAGAAAAACTATACTGCCTTTGAATATGTATTTACAGCATTGGCCTTTCCTTGGCTTATTAATCTTAATATTTTCCACCTAGGCTATTATAACTTAATTTTTACAGGATTTCCAATCCACAATTGTTGCTTTATGGTGCCACTCGACTTAACATGGTTAGAGCTTATGCTTATCCTGCTGTTTACTTATTGTATTAATGACAAAGATCTATGGTTTTGCTATTTCTGGAGCTAAACAGGGCAAACAGGGAAACTGAAGCTACTCCATATAAGTTCCTTGCATGGCAGATAAGGTTACCAGTGCACAGATAATCCCAACGCATAATAGACTCCTGCTAACAAAACAGTCGCAACAAAGGGTAGAAGGGGGGTTGTGTACTGGTTATATAATTATCTACCTCAGAAGAACCAAAGTAGCTTCAATTTTGCTATTTGCCCTGTTAATTCAAGAAACAATAATTTGTTTGATGTTTTGTGACTGAAACACTGAAATTCAAGCCCCTTAGCAGTAACGCTAAGATAACTCTTAAGATACACTCTGGCTAACAGGTCCCATTCCTGTAGTACTAATCTTGTAGCCCACTGCTCAGTCATGTTGTACATAAAATGCAGCTATTAAAGAATATGTTAAATTTTGAATTTTTTACTTAAGTTTTGAAGTCATAAAGAGTGCAAGGATATCTCTATATAATTTGGCTTCTAGTCCTAGTTTGAACACTGCATATTTCCTTAATATAGGGTATGCTTCTTATCTAAGAGTGAGAAAACAATAGACGGTCCTGCAGAAAAGCCATAGTATTAATGCAGAACTATTCCAATGGCTACCCACTGTCCAATGAAAAAATAAATAGCATTTAGATTTCTCTTAACACAATTGTATTAAAGCTTAAATTCATTTTAGCATTAGAATGTGTTTGTTTATCCTTATATTGAACAATAATAATCATTCAAAAGTGAAATATTTATATATAAGAATGAATTATTGTTTACTAAGCTAATATTTTTTCTTACCTTGATTAACTAATGAGATCTTTAAGTTGTTTTTATAAAGAACTACCCATTCACTACCTAATATTATCCAACACTTTTCTCCTATTGATCTATTCAAGCCACTCAGCTGATTAGTCCATTAAATGGAGTGGAAGTAAAATTGGATAGTTAAGTACCACAGCGTGCATGCCATAAAAGTAATTAGGTTGTATGGGGGATGCTATCGTTTTTCTAGATACAAGCAGAATAGAGCAGTTACTAGCAAAAGAAGCCTTTTCTCCACCCTTAACTAAATTGTGATAGGTGAATAGGTTATAAATAATATGCTGAAATATACTATGGAGACAATAAAGCTGTTATAATATTATATTAATATCATATTTTATTGTAAGTAACGTTGTATACAATAGAGTAACAGCTGATAAAGCTCCAAAGCACAAGGGATTTTGCCAAATTTTGGACTAGGTCGCCAGCTTACTTTTACTTTTTCAACATTGATCTGATTGGCAGAAGGAGTTTTAACTCTAGTTCTCTTACCCAGTTATTCAGCAATTTAGATTGTGTGATCACAAGAAATAAAATAATCACAGAAATGAAAAGTATCACATAACTTTATAAATATAATATTGTATGTACGTGCGTGTTTAGGTTTACCTTTTTGGCACTAATGTAAAAAATTTAAGGTCACTAATACAACTTTATACACGGCATGTGTCCAATGCATTTGGATGCCCCTTCTAAATCATATGTCTTCAGGTGGAACACTGACTGCCAAGTTCCAGACTATCTGTGGAAGCAACATCAGCACAATACCTATACTTTGGAAGCATGGGTTTTTCTGATTTCTAATGTCAGCACCTCGAGGCAATAGAATGGGTTTCCTGGATTAATGAATTAAGCATCATGATGTAGCAGTTTGCAGGAATATTCTAAGATATACAAATTCCAGGAGATGGTGTTGAGGATCCTGTATCTGATTTATGATTAATTTTGCCAAACATGACATGACAGCAGTCCCAGACCAAGGCATCCAGGTGCCCAAGGCAGCCCGGCCAGCTAACCTGCCTCTGTGACTATTTCTGTGCTGGCAATTGTTTTTATTTTATTTGTGAACTCTAGCCAGTTGTATCCTCTGCATTGGAGTGGGTGGGTATAGCCAGGCCAGACTTTCTTATTCGTACAGCCTTCAGCTATGTCAGAGGTTGAAGTCTCAGATTCACAGTCTCACTTTTGGTTTCCATTGCTTGCTGTTGCAGCTTCTTGGCCAGAGGATCATTTTATGAGGACAGATGACTCACTAAGGAAGTTGGTATAAAATAACAAAATTAGCAAGGTTCAGATAACTCTGTGTACGGCAACCATCTCAGTTCTTTTAACCCACAAAAGAAGAAAGCAACTTGCCACATCAATGTTTCACAAAAGTAAACCCTGCTCTGAATTTCATTAAAACGTTCAGCACAATGTGCTGGCTATGAGCTCAAACCACCATTGGCAGAGGAATATACTTTCTTACCTTTCTGTGAATTTAATATGAAAACATTGTATTATACAGCAGTTTTATGATCTTAAACAGAACAGCCAGTGACCCCTCCTGGCATCTCGAGCATAGTTCTGTATCTGCTTAAAAAAACTTAAAACAGAGGGTATATCCCAGTGTATCCTTCTTAAATAGAGAGTAAAAGTAAGCAAAGTTATACTATTTTGCGTCTGATAAACGTACTATTCTCAGAGAAATGTATCAGGGTTTTTGACTGACCATTTAAAGCTTAGGTGTATATACAGGTCCTTTTCAAAAAATTAGCATATTGTGATAAAGTTCATTATTTTCTGTAATGTACTGATAAACATTAGACTTTCATATATTTTAGATTCATTACACACAACTGAAGTAGTTCAAGCCTTTTCTTGTTTTAATATTGATGATTGTGGCATACAGCTCATGAAAACCCAAAATTCCTATCTCAAAAAATTAGCATATTTCATCCGCCCAATAAAAAAAAAGTGTTTTTAATACAAAAAATGTCAACCTTCAAATAATTATGTTCAGTTATGCACTCAATACTTTGTCGGGAATCCTTTTGCAGAAATGACTGCTTCAATGTGGCGTGGCATGGAGGCAATCAGCCTGTGGCACTGCTCAGGTGTTATGGAGGCCCAGGATGCTTCAATAGCGGCCTTAAGCTCATCCAGAGTGTTGGCTCTTGTGTCTCTCAACTTTCTCTTCACAATATCCCACAGATTCTCTATGGGGTTCAGGTCAGGAGAGTTGGCAGGCCAATTGAGCACAGTAATACCATGGGCAGTAAACCATTTACCAGTGGTTTTGGCACTGTGAGCAGGTGCCAGGTCATGCTGAAAAATGAAATCTTCATCTCCATAAAGCTTTTCAGCAGATGGAAGCATGAAGTGCTCCAAAATCTCCTGATAGCTAGCTGCATTGACCCTGCCCTTGATAAAACACAGTGGACCAACACCAGCAGCTGACATGGCACCCCAGACCATCACTGACTGTGGGTACTTGACACTGGACTTCAGGCATTTTGGCATTTCCCTCTCCCCAGTCTTCCTCCAGACTCTGGCACCTTGATTTCCGAATGACATACTTTGGACCACTGAGCAACAGTCCAGTGCTGCTTCTCTGTAGCCCAGGTCAGGCGCTTCTGCCGCTGTTTCTGGTTCAAAAGTGGCTTGACCTGGGGAATGCAGCACCTGTAGCCCATTTCCTGCACGCGCCTGTACACGGTGACTCTGGATGTTTCTACTCCAGACTCAGTCCACTGCTTCCGCAGGTCCCCCAAGGTCAGGAATCGGTCCTTCTCCACAATCTTCCTCAGGGCCCAGTCACCTCTTCTAGTTGTGCAGCGTTTTCTGCCACACTTTTTCCTTCCCACAGACTTCCCACTGAGGTGCCTTGATACAGCACTCTGGGAACAGCCTATTTGTTCAGAAATTTCTTTTTGTGTCTTACCCTCTTGCTTGAGGGTGTCAATGATGGCCTTCTGGACAGCAGTCAGGTCGGCAGTCTTACCCATGATTGCGGTTTTGAGTAATGAACCAGGCTGGGAGTTTTTAAAAGCCTCAGGAATCTTTTTAAGGTTTTTAGAGTTAATTTGTTGATTCAGATGATTAGGTTAATAGCTCGTTTAGAGAACCTTTTCATGATATGCTAATTTTTTGAGATAGGAATTTTGGGTTTTCATGAGCTGTATGCCACAATCATCAATATTAAAACAAGAAAAGGCTTGAACTACTTCAGTTGTGTGTAATGAATCTAAAATATATGAAAGTCTAATGTTTATCAGTACATTACAGAAAATAATGAACTTTATCACAATATGCTAATTTTTTGAAAAGGACCTGTAGACCCCAGAAACTTTGTTCAGGCGTGCGAACGCCTAACAAGCACACAAAAATATCAGTAAGTGTGCTCACTCCTTCCTTATTGGCTGCGTGTATAAGGCTTGGGTCTGTCACTAAACCCAATAATACACCACAAAGAAGGGACCCTCACCTGTTTCTTAGGATCTCAAAGCTGCTGCTTGAATCTTGTAATAGAAGTAATGCCACACTACTACTACTACTAATTATATTAATGATAATAAGTCAAATTTAAAACAAATGGTTGACAGAATAATGCCCTTAATGAATCCACATAGAAACAATGGTTGTCTAACATACTGTAATTGCAACTTTATTTTAGCTATCCAGTGGGTAAAATGCTGGCACCTATCTTCTGCTCCCCTGATACCAGAAATTCTATCAACTTAATATTGTTCCTCCTCTTCTGAAATAACAAAGTTACTCTTCACTCTCCCCCTCTCATCATCTGTCTCTCTTTATTCTCACTTCACACAGTAGGTGGAGTCAGGTTTTGATTTACAGTTAGGTCTAATACATCCTTTGGGGGGGTTGCACCCTTTGTCTAGAAGAGCTATTAGAGCTCGCTCACTCACTCAATCACTCACTCAAAATAACTGGCATTGGCAGAAATCCTGTCTCACTACATGCAGGATTTGTGCTGATGTCAGTTATTTTGTTAGTGCTGGAGTTGGTTATTTGAGTTAGCACTAACGTATCTGCTAAGACAGGAAGCCAGCCCTCCCAAGCATGAAGCGAGAATGAAGACAAAAATGTTGCTGAGAGGAGGAGAGTGAAGATTAATTTGATTTTTTTTAGAAACAGTACAGAATTTTTAATTGATTATATTTAAAATGTTTCACATTTCCATAAGGCAAAGCTTATATTACATTTTAATGTAACTATGTGTAGACTGGAAAGCCAGGGTTGTTCTGTTGTGGCAGTTACACTATTTGTTTTTATCCCCAATATCCAATAAAACCAATTACAGTGCAATAAACGTCATCATAAAAAGTGATATATGGGATAATTGCTAAATTGCAAGACTATGTAACTTAGACATAAATATACAGTAGATCTAGGAAAAATCCATTTGGTATGCTTCCAAATTGAGCTTGGCAGCTACATACTGTATATACCTGAAAATTCTGCACAAACAAGCCCTTCATCTATCTGATATATGCTTAAATACTAAGGAGTCTGTTCTGTGACACAGACTTTTGTTAAAGCTCTGTGGTCTCTAGGACTCCGAGTTCATTAAATATCTTTGACAATTATCATATCTGTACATAAAATGTTAAAATTGGTATAGGTATGGCTCCGTTAAAACCCTTTATCCAGAAAGCTCTGTATTACAGAATGTCCATCTCTCATAGACTCCATTTTAATCAGCATTTTTAAAAATGATTTCCTTTTTCTTTGTACAGGTATGGGATCCCTTATCCGGAAACCCATTATCCAGAAAGCTCCGAATTACGGAAAGCCCGTCTCCCATAGACTCCATTTTAATCAAATAATACAGAATTTTAAAACTGATTTCCTTTTTTCTCTGTAGTAATAAAACCTGATCCTAAATAAGATATAAATAATCCTTAATGGATGCAAGACAATCCTACTGGGTTTAATAAATATTTTATTGAATTTTTAGTCTTAAGGTATGGTGATCTAAATTACCCTTGGTCCTGAGCTTTTTGGATAACGGGTCCTATACCTGTAATAATAAAACAGTAGCTACTTGATAAAATAGATAAAATAGTAGCAGTACTTGATCCCAACTAAAATATAATTTATCCTTATTGGGGGCAAAACAAATTCTATTGGTTTGTTAAATGTTCAAATACTTTTTTTTAGTAGACTTAGGGGCATTTTGATCAACGTGTAATTTTAATTATTAGCACAGAAAAAATCACCTACTCTCCATTCATTCGTATGGGATTTTTAGAAGCATATTTATAAAATAGCGAATTCTAACTTTAACCCATTGATAAATATGCTTCTAAAAATCCCCTAGGAACGAATATAAAGAGTGGGTGAATTTTTCTTTGGTGAGCTCTACTTTCACACTTCTGCCCCTTATGTATGGTGATCCAAATTACAGAAAGAACCCTTATGCAAAAACTCCAGCTCCTGAGCATTCTGGACAACAGGTCCCATACCTGTAGTATATTATTTGTATATAACAATATTCTTCTTAATTTAAAAAATGAAATGGATCCAATGAATGAGGTAAGCCGTTTGGCTATTTTTCTGTCTCTTATGTATATAAAATAAATGGGAGACATGGCTGTGCTAGAGATAGGTGAGGGAGTCCTGCTAATTTGAACCAATTCATTCAGTTTTCTTATCCATTGTGATAGTGTGTCACCTATGAGATCAATATCTGGCTTTACAATCCTACACATGGACAGTGAAAAATATCATCGGCCTTATTAACTCAAACAGTTAAATGGTAAAATTATTGCTGAGCCTGGAAATTTTACTTGGTTTTAAGTGTTGCTGGCTCACTATGATATACAATCAGACCACACGAAAATCTGTCATTTTAGCTTTGTCTCCTACAAGAAAATGCTGTTAAGGTTTTTCAAACTTTAAGGAAAAAAAAGACTAGTGTGAGCATTAGCATCTGCTATCATGATGTTAGTAATGTAGTGCATACAGTACGTTGTTGATGCTGAGTATACAAATTGAGGTAGGAATCCGGTTTCATTATACATTTTCTTTGAGTTATTTAAGATGGAAAGGTCTTTCTGTGGAAATGGGATGTTTCTAGACCATTTTGAAAGCCTGTCTCCACTGCAGATGGGAATCTGGCTCTCTGATACCTTGATTTATTCACCAGGGGAAAGTAAAATATATGCTTTTATCACTAAGTGCAGTCTTTTTGCTGTGCTCATTAATTTTCTCTGAAAGCGAATCGGTAAAAACATTTCTAAATCTAAAGGCTTTACTATCTATCTATCTATCTATCTATCTAAATATCTTCCTATCTACCTATTAGCTTTCAGAAGAATGTCGTGTCTGTAGGTATATTTATAAACATACATTTTCAATACAATATACTGTTGGCCAGAATTAAGCACCTGTGTTGTGCAACCTTACACAAGTAAAAAAAAAATCCTAATGAGGACACAATTGCACTTATGCTAATGCAAATCTAATTAACTGGACTTCAGGAAGTGTTAGCTATATGAAGTTATCAGGAAGTGGAAGCTATATGAAGTTATCAGGAAGTGGAAGCTATATGAAGTTATCAGGAAGTGGAAGCTATATGAAGTTATCAGGAAGTGGAAGCTATATGAAGTTACCAGGAAGAGGAAGCTATATGAAGTTATCAGGAAGTGGAAGCTATATGAAGTTATCAGGAAGAGGAAGCTATATGAAGTTATCAGGAAGTGGAAGCTATATGAAGTTACCAGGAAGTGGAAGCTATATGAAGTTATCAGGAAGTGGAAGCTATGTGAAGTTATCAGGAAGTGGAAGCTATATGAAGTTATCAGGAAGTGGAAGCTATGTGAAGTTATCAGGAAGTGGAAGCTATGTGAAGTTATCAGGAAGTGGAAGCTATGTGAAGTTATCAGGAAGAGGAAGCTATATTAAGTTATCAGGAAGTGGAAGCTATATGAAGTTATCAAGAAGTGGAAGCTATATTAAGTTATCAGGAAGTGGAAGCTATATGAAGTTATCAGGAAGAGGAAGCTATATGAAGTTATCAGGAAGTGGAAGCTATGTGAAGTTATCAGGAAGAGGAAGCTATATGAAGTTATCAGGAAGTGGAAGCTATATGAAGTTATCAGGAAGAGGAAGCTATATGAAGTTATCAGGAAGAGGAAGCTATATGCCCTAATGAAAAGGAGACTTCTGAGAAAAAAGAGGCCAACAACAGCCTTTAGTAACTGAAATTGGATTACTGTATTATTCAACCATATCAACACCCATGCAAAATTAGCCAAAAGAGGTAGCAAATGACCCAGTCATTATGTGTGAAAAGGTTTTGTGGTCAGATAAGACAAAGATAGAGCTGTTTGTCAAAGCAATCTAATCAAACCTAAAACCACCCACACCTTAAAAATCATAATACAATAAATGTATCCTCACTGTACTAAATCTTCTATAAACATCCCAGTCATTGTTATTAAACACCATTACCCAAGGGCAAACATGCAGATTTTTGACAGGACTTCCTGTTAAGAAAGTAAAATATCAATGTGTAATATCAATATAAACAAGGATTTAAAACATTCTCAGTTCTCATTCTTTTTAATAAAGGGGAATGTATTAAAGTATGCACATTGCATTTCATTATCAAACATGTACACATGGCAACATTCCTTTATCATGAAAAGTTTTAAACTTTAAACTAAATCCCCAGTTGGCTAGAAGCCAGACAAATATGTATAATAAATGATCCGCAGAAAAATCAATAAAACGTGACAACTTTCTGGGTCATTTTTGTGCAACTGCTATGTGTCTCCATATACAAAGAAAGCCCTTTATGTTCATGATAGGCCAAAGAAAATGCTACTGGTCTTTTCGAAGAAAGAGCTTACCTGTATATAGATTAGGAGGGGAAGCAGAAGGCAGTTTTGCAGCACCAAGATTAACAATTGTTATTTCTTGTTTGACGGCTTAGGCACCTTATCCTTATGCACCCTCTGCTATAATGTAAAGCAACTACAATTTGACTTTTTGGGGGGTGGGGTTTATGACCTATAATGAAGAAACTAAGGAGTTTAATCTTCTTTGATTGTGATATTTCATGTTAATGATTTTGTTGGGATATGTTTAGATATATTGTAATATGCCATTACCATGCCTTTATCAAATGTATGAAAACAAAATACCAACAAAATTGGTATCTCCTTGCAAGTAACTGTGTTTGAGTTTTGCATGTTTCTGGCTGCTAATGAAAGGGGAATCTACCAGATGCTGGAATATAATTTCCAATCATGGAAAATTAAGTTATGCAGCTACAAAACCAAATTTTTAGCCTGCTTAGGAATCAACATCAGGTCCCCCATTCTGGCACATACACAAGATTTTGGGTTTATACAAAGCTTGCCTTAACAACAGTGCCCACAAAATGGCAGCTGCCTGCTGGCTGTGATTGTACATTTGTATAGTATGTGAAGTTAATTTTGCTTAAAGGAGAAGGAAAGGCTAACAAAGAGTTAACCTCAAGCTGCAGGCATACCTTCAGTTGTCTCAATAGTGCCCTTAAGTCTCCCCATATTTCACTGGTTCAAATGATCAGAAGTCAAACAGGAAGAAAAAACGCTGAGCTGTGTAAACAAAGTTCCCATAATGCCTCACTCCTGCACAGACACCCAGACCAAGTGAACATGCTCAGTTAGTTAGACTGTGGGCCAGATTCATGAAATCACGAGTTTGAATCCCAAATGGGATAAATTCGGATTGGATACGATAATTTCTTAAGATAGCAAATATCACGAATATGCTCACAAAAAAATCGTATTAGTCACGATAATATGGTATTGGCGATCTGAAACTCACAAAATTTTGCAGGGAAACCTTTCTGACTTTGAACCTTCAGTGCATGATTTTGGAAGACTCCCATAGGACTCAATGGCACTCTGCAGCTCCAACCTGGCCCAAGGAAAGTCTCCCATAGGGCTCAATGGCACTCTGCAGCTCCAACCTGGCCCAAGGAAAGTCTCCCATAGGGCTCAATGGCACTCTGCAGCTCCAACCCGGCCCAAGGAAAGTCTCCCATAGGACTCAATGGCACTCTGCAGCTCCAACCTGGCCCAAGGAAAGTCTCCCATAGGGCTCAATGGCACTCTGCAGCTCCAACCTGGCCCAAGGAAAGTCTCCCATAGGGCTCAATGGCACTCTGCAGCTCCAACCTGGCCCAAGGAAAGTCTCCCATAGGGCTCAATGGCACTCTGCAGCTCCAACCTGGCCCAAGGAAAGTCTCCCATAGGGCTCAATGGCACTCTGCAGCTCCAACCTGGCCCAAGGAAAGTCTCCCATAGGGCTCAATGGCACTCTGCAGCTCTAACCTGGCCCAAGGAATGTCTCCCATAGGGCTCAATGGCACTCTGCAGCTCTAACCTGGCCCAAGGAATGTCTCCCATAGGGCTCAATGGCACTCTGCAGCTCCAACCTGGCCCAAGGAAAGTCTCCCATAGGGCTCAATGGCACTCTGCAGCTCCAACCTGGCCCAAGGAAAGTCTCCCATAGGGCTCAATGGCACTCTGCAGCTCCAACCTGGCCCAAGGAAAGTCTCCCATAGGGCTCAATGGCACTCTGCAGCTCCAACCTGGCCCAAGGAAAGTCTCCCATAGGGCTCAATGGCACTCTGCAGCTCCAACCTGGCCCAAGGAAAGTCTCCCATAGGGCTCAATGGCACTCTGCAGCTCCAACCTGGCCCAAGGAAAGTCTCCCATAGGGCTCAATGGCACTCTGCAGCTCCAACCTGGCCCAAGGAAAGTCTCCCATAGGGCTCAATGGCACTCTGCAGCTCCAACCTGGCCCAAGGAAAGTCTCCCATAGGGCTCAATGGCACTCTGCAGCTCCAACCTGGCCCAAGGAAAGTCTCCCATAGGGCTCAATGGCACTCTGCAGCTCCAACCTGGCCCAAGGAAAGTCTCCCATAGGACTCAATGGCACTCTGCAGCTCCAACCCGGCCCAAGGAAAGTCTCCCATAGGGCTCAATGGCACTCTGCAGCTCCAACCCGGCCCAAGGAAAGTCTCCCATAGGGCTCAATGGCACTCTGCAGCTCCAACCTGGCCCAAGGAAAGTCTCCCATAGGGCTCAATGGCACTCTGCAGCTCCAACCTGGCCCAAGGAAAGTCTCCCATAGGGCTCAATGGCACTCTGAAGCTCCAACCTGGCCCAAGGAAAGTCTCCCATAGGGCTCAATGGCACTCTGCAGCTCCAACCTGGCCCAAGGAAAGTCTCCCATAGGGCTCAATGGCACCCTGCAGCTCCAACCTGGCCGAAGGAAAGTCTCCCATAGGGCTCAATGGCACTCTGCAGCTCTAACCTGGCCCAAGGAATGTCTCCCATAGGGCTCAATGGCACTCTGCAGCTCTAACCTGGCCCAAGTAATGTCTCCCATAGGGCTCAATGGCACTCTGCAGCTCCAACCTGGCCCAAGGAAAGTCTCCCATAGGGCTCAATGGCACTCTGCAGCTCCAACCTGGCCCAAGGAAAGTCTCCCATAGGGCTCAATGGCACTCTGCAGCTCCAACCTGGCCCAAGGAAAGTCTCCCATAGGGCTCAATGGCACTCTGCAGCTCCAACCTGGCCCAAGGAAAGTCTCCCATAGGGCTCAATGGCACTCTGCAGCTCCAACCTGGCCCAAGGAAAGTCTCCCATAGGGCTCAATGGCACTCTGCAGCTCCAACCTGGCCCAAGGAAAGTCTCCCATAGGGCTCAATGGCACTCTGCAGCTCCAACCTGGCCCAAGGAAAGTCTCCCATAGGGCTCAATGGCACTCTGCAGCTCCAACCTGGCCCAAGGAAAGTCTCCCATAGGGCTCAATGGCACTCTGCAGCTCCAACCTGGCCAGGAAGTCTCCATAGGGCTCATGGCACTCTGCAGCTCCAACCTGGCCCAAGGAAAGTCTCCCATAGGGCTCAATGGCACTCTGCAGCTCCAACCTGGCCCAAGGAAAGTCTCCCATAGGGCTCAATGGCACTCTGCAGCTCCAACCTGGCCCAAGGAAAGTCTCCCATAGGGCTCAATGGCACTCTGCAGCTCCAACCTGGCCCAAGGAAAGTCTCCCATAGGGCTCAATGGCACTCTGCAGCTCCAACCTGGCCCAAGGAAAGTCTCCCATAGGGCTCAATGGCACTCTGCAGCTCCAACCTGGCCCAAGGAAAGTCTCCCATAGGGCTCAATGGCACTCTGCAGCTCCAACCTGGCCCAAGGAAAGTCACGATAACAAAGGTTGAATGAATCGGCAACTTTCACACTCGGTGCGACAATACAATGTTGTCACACAAATTTTGTCGCAAAGTACGCAAAAGTCGCTCAAGCAACGAAAAAGTTGCAGAAAATATGCTTGGATCGTTCGAACCAATGCTTGGAGCGTTCGTGGATTAATAAATGTGCCCCTATGAGTCAGCTTCCTGCTGATTGGCTCAGATCCACATTCCTAAGGGGGGAGGGGAGTGAGTTCTTAGCATTCTTGAGGGAGGGGGGAGCAGGAGAGAGGAGACAGCAGAGATCTGCCTGTCTCTGGCACATGAATTACAGACACAAGAAATCTTTTCACAGAGAAGTCAGTGCAGCGTTTCTGTGAGTGCTTATGGCTGTATTTACATAGACCTTTCTGATAAAGCTTACTTAGTTTTTACCTTTCTTTCTCCTTTAACAAACACAATAGAAAAGAAACTGAAATTATTTCTTAGTGTGACAGGTCTCCTTTAAGGCAAGAAAGGTTTTGAAGTCTGTAAATACCCGCTTCTACCATATAGAGTGCACTAAAGTTAAGGATCAGTTACACCACTTTCTATCTCCATATGAAAAAGGGTGTAGGAATAAAATCTTTCCTGTATGTATGTATGTATATCTTTATTTATAAAGCGCAACCTATGTACACAGCGCTGTACAGTAGAATACATTAATACAGACAGGGGGTTATTACGATTATAATAGATAAATACAAAATATAACAATAAATAGAAATAAATACAAGATACGGTCGAAATAAGTTAAGAGTCAAAGACACAAGAGGATGGCGGTCCCTGCCCCATAAAGCTTACAATCTATATGGAAGGGTATCCTGTATCCATAGTAACACAGAAAGGTGGAACAGCTCTATAAAGAATACTGCACCATATTGTGATTTTGTTTTTTCTTTTTTCCTGTGCTATAAGCACTGGTTTATATACCTATAACCGACAAACTGCATTGAAGAAACATACTGTGTATAGATGAACAAGAATAGGGAAAGGAGGAAAAATCCCCAGGCCAAACGTCAACAATTTGGGACTGTTTAGAAAAGTAGAGGTGCTGTTGCCATTACAAACATTTAGATCTTTACGGTTATTCTGTATCTTGTAGTAGAAGCCAATAGCTGATTGGTTTCTTTTGGCAAGTGCACTTGTACAATATAACACCTACATTTGTAAATCATCCTTTATATATATATTTAGTTTTCATTATATATCACATTTAAATGTTCTGTAATCTGGTAACAGAGTACAAAAAATGCCAGTGTGTGATAGGAGGGAAACCTTCTAGAACAGGTTTGGAAGTCCTACCTGGTACCAACATTATCTTCTCACCGATAACAGACAAACGGGTTTAACTGCTTGGCTTTGAGAGGGCATTTTTAGGACAATGGAGTATAGGAGCAGAATGAGGTACATTAGCAAAGTAGCCTTGAGCTTGCAAAGCTTTGTTCCATCTGCTTTGGGCAACCTTGCCCCTCTGAATCAGAGAGCGACACAGTGGGTGTTTTTACCAAACATAATACAGATCTATTATTGCCTCTTTATGATCTTATAATTAAATACATATTAAAGTATGTGGAATTGAATCAATTCTTTCTTTTTTTGAAAGATGAAATCTAATCACACAGTTTGCAGACTTTTCCCTGTCTAGTGGCAAATGGCATAACGTAACCTTTCCTATAAAGGCAATTTGTCTTTTAAGCTTGAAGTCTTTTTTAAAAAATGGCTTTTGCCGATCTCGTTGTTAAGATTTCGTACTCACATTCCTTTACTGGAAAGATGCCTAATTCTGTAACTGATGGTTTTTCTGCCAGAAACAAGACATGTATGGCAAAAATGAGACATCTGAATTATTTATAATGCATTAGAAAGCTTGCTTCTAGGGTAGCTTATAATTTATGGCAGGCATATTTTATTTCAGAAAAATGGCACTGAAAAGGGCCTCCCAAATGATTTATTTGCTTGGATAAAATAAGTACAATTTGATTGTTTTTTTTGTGCATTTGGGCTAAAGTTTTTTTTGGGTGCTAGGAAAGTACAACAGTAAAGCTGTTCAGCAGAAATCCATTTTTAATGTATGGTTCATATACCCCATAATGATGAGCTTAACAATTTAATACATTTTTAACTTGCAAGATATGTCACTCAATCTTCTTTCTGTGCAAAAAAATTAAGTCATTCATCAATCGTTTGGACAAAATAAATTAAAGAGTCAATTTATCATTTATGGCATCTTTTTATAAGCAGAAGCAATGCATAAAGCTCATAAAAAGATACAGATATTTTCCCTACTTTTCCTACTTCAGTCTGGAATGAATCATTTCAACATGAAAAATAATTCTTCCCTCCAGTAACCACCAGAAATATATAAGGTATATTTGTATGAGCGCTCCAAATAATACATAGTCAGGTTGTGGTTAGAACTATTCCAGGGGAATGTGCAGCAAAGAAAGTAGTGTTAGCTGCTATTTCCAGGATGAAGGCAGAAGTACTCGGCACTAGTAGAGAAGAGATAATGAGCAATGCCTGCAAAAAAAATGGAAGAAACCTCTGAATATGGGAAGGCTCATGTACTTTCGCATAGGTAGTTGTGGTCCCTGCACTCCCTGCAATTGCATATACTGTATAACCACTTCCATTAAAGGTACTTGTGTCAAAAGGCACCCCTTGCACTTCTGTATATTTGAGCTCGGTGCCACTCACTCCTTTCTGCCTTCCATTCCAAACTGAGCACTGCTGCACCTATTGACACAGGAACCTTGTAGGTACTGCCACCTCTGGACCAGACAGTAACTCTAGGGTTTCCTCAACACTATGGGGCACATTTACTAAGCAATTTCGAGAAAAAGTCTATTTTTTTTGTTACTTCTAGATATTTTCGAGATTTACAAATGGGTTTTGGCCAGCACTCAAATTTTCTTTTATTGTTTATCAAAAATTTTAATTTTTTGAAAATTTTCCCCCGAAAAATAGTTGGCAAACACAATCTTACAAAAGGGACTTCCTGCAAATGCATTATAGGTCCCCCTAGGATATTGCCAGATACACAATACATGCAAAGATTTTATCGTTATCTGACCGGAATTTTCTGATTCATCATGGTACGAAAATTATTGGGACGATAATTCAGAGCCCAAACACAGTCCAAAATCGTACAATATTGGTGCGTGTATCTTCATACTGCTGTGTTCTGGGGGTATTAAGCATGAAATTGGCACTTCTTTTATTTTGCTAAGTGTTCTTGGACATGTGGAGGCATGATAGGGCTCATTTCCATCCTCAGGTGCAGTGGGCAACTTGCATTTCTCCGCACAGTCAGCTGCATATATAATCACATTCTTTAAAGGTACTTGCATTAAAATGTGCTCCTTGTTCCTCCCTATAGAGAGGCTCATCTCCACTCGGTCCTTCGTGCCTTCTGTTCTGAATCTTGTGCTGCTGCATCTATTGATGCTGTTGCCAGCTCGAACCGTCGTTAGCTTCAGGGTTCCCTTAGTGCCCTGGTGCAGTTCAGTTGCGCTGAAAGAATAGTATACACACGTCACTCAGACAACGAACAATAGGAATGACACCAGCGAACACTGGAAATGGCGCCAGGCAAACTTTGAAAATATTCAGTATTAACTGCAAATTAAATGCAAATTCTGTGGTACAGGTATAGGACCCATTATCCAGAATGCTCGGGACCAAGGGTATTCCGGATAAGGGGTCTTTCTGTAATTTGGATCTCAACACCTTAAGTCTACTAAAAAATCAATAAAACATTAATTAAACCCAATAGGATTGTTTTGCATCCAATAAGGATTATTTATATCTTAGTTGGGATCAATTCCATGGTACCGTTTTATTTCTACATAGAAAAAGGAAATCAGTTTTACAATTCTGAATTATTTGATTATAATGGAGTCTATGGGAGACGGGCTTTCCGTAATTCGGAGCTTTCTGGATAATGGGTTTCCGGATAAGGGGTCCGATACCTGTACTAAGTATGGCACTGCTTTTATTTTGTTAAGTGTTCTTGGGCATGTGGGGGCATGAAACTGAGGCTGGCACTGCTTGTATGCACTGAATGAATTCTGCTTTGTATTCTGGGCATTAGAAAGGAATTTGGCACTGCATTCATGCCATTAAAAATTAATGGTACTGATTTTGTTTTGCTATAGGTTCTGGGGTAATTAAACATTTATTTGTAAATGGTTTTTCTTCTTCTACATGTTTTGGGGCCATTAAACATGAAGTTGACACTGCTTATATATTGCTAGTTTGTAAATATGGGCTATGTTGGTTTTCCGTGGTATTTAATGGGTGACTAATAACTGGGAGACCCATTTATCAGCATTCTCATTTCAGTGGTTTTAAAGGATTTTGAAATCACAGATAAACTCATTTTGCCAAGTGATTTTTTTAATTTAAAGGATAACGCTACAATTTAAAGTGAATATTCAACTTTACATTTTGTTTTATGTAGAAATCGAAATTAACTTTTAATCGGTATTCAATTTTCATTTTTCCATTCTCCTGAATGTTTTTGCTTTGTCTCCAAACAGATTTTTATCTGCAATAATAAAAAAAAGTACTTTAGTTCTTTTAAAAATCAGCAAGCATTAGGGCTAGGAACCTGCCTTTAGTATACATGCAGAAAAGGTTAGCTGGTTTGTTGGTTTAACCTTGTCAGTGTCTAATGATGTCAATATGTTATTAACACTGAGGAAGAAAAATCCCGAAATGGGTAAAATTCAGATTAGATACAATAATTTCTGATGATCGGAAATGTCACGAAAATGCTTATGAAAAAAATCGTAATAGTCACGATAATATTGTATTGGCGATCCAAAAGTCACGAAATTTTCGTATATGAACGACCGTAAACAGCAGGAAAACCTTTCTGACTTTGAACCTTCAGTGCATGATTGGAAGCCTCCCATAGGACTCAATGGCACTCTGCAGCTCCAACCCGGCCCAAGGAAAGTCTCCCATAGGGCTCAATGGCACTCTGCAGCTCCAACCTGGCCCAAGGAAAGTCTCCCATAGGGCTCAATGGCACTCTGCAGCTCCAACCTGGCCCAAGGAAAGTCTCCCATAGGACTCAATGGCACTCTGCAGCTCCAACCTGGCCCAAGGAAAGTCTCCCATAGGGCTCAATGGCACTCTGCAGCTCCAACCTGGCCCAAGGAAAGTCTCCCATAGGGCTCAATGGCACTCTGCAGCTCCAACCTGGCCCAAGGAAAGTCTCCCATAGGACTCAATGGCACTCTGCAGCTCCAACCTGGCCCAAGGAAAGTCTCCCATAGGGCTCAATGGCACTCTGCAGCTCCAACCTGGCCCAAGGAAAGTCTCCCATAGGGCTCAATGGCACTCTGCAGCTCCAACCTGGCCCAAGGAAAGTCACAATACCGAAGCTTGAATGAATCCGAAACTTTCGTACTCGGTGCGACAAATACGATTTTGTTGCGTAAAATTTGTACAAAAAAGTCACGCAAGTGAACAAAAAAAATGCAGAAAATAAGCACAGTTCTATGAATTAGAAAAAATACAAATTTTGGTATTTGGAAGCAATCATACTTTGGTAAATGTGCCCCTTAATGTCAAAATGTCACATTGAGCTCTTCTAATACAATAGAAAACATGCTCGGCGGGAATTACAGGCCAAGATAATAGTCACTTTAGACAAAATATAAAAAACTTAGTTTGAATTATTTAAATCCATTTATGTATTTAGCATATATGAGAGAGAAAGAGACATAAGGTGCACACAATAAACAGTTGTTTTACCTGGGAAAAACAACATAAACAATGCAGAAGAATGGCACTCAGTGTCAGTCTTTCAAAAGAAGATTGACTCAAATTCCGTGAGTGCCTTTCTTCTGCATTGTTTAGGTCCTAATGTGGAGTGAAACGTTGGACACAGGTAATATGTGAAATAAAGAAGATATTCTGTTGTTTCTATACTTGAGAATGCTGGTCCTTACCAAACATATATGTATATACATAAATACAGTTAAAATCTGTGCTTAGAGATTTAATTTCTGTCACATGACTCACTGAAACTTTTGTATTAAAATAATTAAAGTACCCCCTTTATAATAATATGTGACTATTAGTCACCTTGGAGTTCCATGTCTGCATGGTGACTTATAATATACTTTTATTTTACAACATGGGGGACATTATTCACTATATTTAATACACAAGAGCCATGCATATCTTGTAAATGATAATGTAATGATGCTTAGTGATGCAGTTTCTGTCACATAATTAAACAATGTACCCCTGTTGTAAATCTAAATATTAGTCACTTATTATATTCTTTATTTTACAATAGGGGTGTACATTATTCATCATATACAATATTATTTATACACAAATATATACATTTACACAAAAACCTGCACATTAAGAAACTGATTGTGTGTTATTCAATCCTGACACTCAAAAGATAATAAACCAGCCCAAAAGTGTCACGCTTATTGTATAAACCAAAAGCAGTCCTTGCTATAGCAGGTATTCATACAAATGTCATACAAATGTGCACCAAAATTACTGCAATTCCACTTTTATGCATTCTGGCTTAAAGGAGAGCTATAAACCCAAACAATGTAGGTCTCTATAAAAATATATTGCATAAACTAGCTCTCATGTAAACCCTGTTTCATCTAAATAAACCATTTTCATAAAAATATACAAAATTGCCATTTTACAAATTAAGGGCCGCCTCCTGAGATCATAGGATTCACAGTGCACACAAACAAGCCAAGGCACACATACATGCTAGGCCCCATCAGCCAATGAATGGACGGAGTTCTGTCTCTTGCTTCCACACTACTTCCTGTTACAGTTAAAGCTGCATTATTTCCTGTCAGCTGATCTCTGAGGGAGCACACAGCCCATCACTAAATGGGGGCTCAAGGGAAAGGATGTAAAATTGCAATATTTACTGGAATATATATATATATATTCCAGTTTGGCGAGATTCTTTAATAGATCACTTAACATAATAAAAACTATATGCTGGTTAAGTATTCATACTGGGGTATAGTTTTCCTTTAAATATTCAGTGTCAGCCATACATGTATGAGAATGTAGAAAGCTGGGAGAAGGGCAGAAATTGTATGTTATTTGTCTGCTCAGTACTAAAGGAGGTAGTTAGCACTTTACTTGAGCAGGAAAGTTGACTTGTCTCTTGACTTCAGGCTGCTGGCAGCAGGAATATTGCTTGGGATTCTGACTGGAGATAATTATATGGAAATTAAGTGGGTCAGCTACAGAGGGAGCAGGGCAGGGGGGAGATACTCGGTTGATTTGCTTAATGCGCTCACCCTTGAAGAAAGCATAATTTCACATTTACTTAGTTCACTTGCTGAAACCTGGTGACCTTTTTCCAGTGGGAACACCTTATATAACAATATATAATAGATGACGTTGCAGCCATTGCTGATTGACTGAAGCAGGCAAAGCCATGTGTAGTGACTCTACACTGTGACGCATGAAAGCCAGGGTTCAGTTTCCATGTTCGTAGTTTGATATAGTGAAGAAAACACTGGTTATTGCATTAACTACAAGGGTAAGCGGTGCTTTACAAAGAGAAGCAAGTGAACCGTTTCAATAAATACAGATTCAAGTACACAAAGGTTTCGACTCCTTGACATTGTTAGAGGGAGATTCCTGCCCACAACTGATTCAGGCATAAAAATGTAAACTGTAAGTGGTGGTTGTACAGCTTGATTCCAGTTAAGGTTGAACTTGATGGACTTTTTTCAACCTAACTTACTATGTAATTGGGCTTTGTGCTTCTGTATGTGCTTTTTATGCTGCAGCTCCACTGTATGCTGCTCGTAAATGCCCTTGAATTATACAATCTAAAATTTGACTCAATAGCAACTATTAATGCACAGCAAAAGAGGGGAACTATAAAATTGCACACAGGTAAAAAAAAATACTTTAATAGCCTATTGGAGATCAGAAAATCCCCTTAAAATGTTAATATAAAAGCAAAACCACAATACATATCATAAATAGACAAAAAGGCACCCATAAATCTATATTCTCAAAAGTCCCCAAACTTCTCCCCTTTAGAAGTCCATTACTCAAAGTTCCAATTTTGTGTAATTTTAGAGAGTTTTTCTTACTCACTTTTTAAAAAAGCGCAAATGTCTCTATTTATTAAAAATCTGAATATAAAAACCACAAATGAAAAAAAAAACAGCAAAAGAATCCAAATCAGTAAACCACAAAATCCTTGTTTTTATAAGAATTTTTGTGTGCAAAACAAACAAGAAAAGATCATGAAAACCTTTAAAACCACAAACTGGATAAAGAGGGTGCCCAATAGAATGTACAGACTGCAGATATGGAACTTGCAGATATGGAACTTGTTATGCAGAATGCTTCTGACTGGGTTTTCCAGATAAGGGATCTTTCTGTAATTTGTATCTCCATACTTTATCTACTAAAAAAAATGATTTAAACACTAATCAAACCCAATAGGATTGTTTTGCCCCTAAGTAATTAATTATATCTTAGTTCAGATCAAGTACAAGATACTGTTTTATTATTACAGAGAAAAAAGAAAACATTTTTAACAAACTGTGAATCAGTTGGTTAAAATGGAGTCTGTGGGAAATGGCCTTCCCATAATTCTGAGCTTTCTGGATAACGGGTTTCTGGATAATGGATCGTATACCTGTATAACTAATATTGTGTTGACTCCCTTCCTTTTAAATTGGAGGATCTAACTTTTGGTTTGAACTTGTACCTGTTTTCCTATGTCTGAAGCCCAGTATGATGTGATTTACATTTTCTAACAGTTCAAAAAGCTCTTGGACTCAACATCAGATTAGGTTTCCATTTGAAACGGATTGGTAGTTTACTGTGACTATTAAGGACAGTTCTAATTAGAAAATGTGTTCTGTCAATTTCTGTCAAGCAAAACTGGAAAAGTATATTGCAGATAATGCACCAAGAAAGCAGCATTAATCCAATTCAGTATAGTTAATGAGGAAGGAATGAGATTTGCCGAATGATTTATCAGTCTGGTTTTACTGAGGAGCGGTTAGCCTGGAGGTTAAGTGATCTGCCTTTGATGCAGGATCTCAAGCTGGACAAACCTGGTTTGAATTCTTGTGGCAATTCCTACTGACATTGGGCAAATCATTTATTCTTCTGTTGACGTGGCATGATTACTTTGCATATCAGTCTATGAAAAGGTACATTTTTGTTTTCTAAACCATATTTGTCCTTAGTGATTCTGAAACTTACAGATCATGTTTTCAACAATGAATAATTATTATTAATATTAACAACCCTAGTTACAGTTTTTGCAGTTCCAGGTGGAACGATGAACCAAAACACACAAATAGGTTTCACTGGCGTACCTGCTGTTCTGCTGGGCCAGTCTCCTGTGGCACACACTCCTGTGGCTCACATTAGACTGTTATTTCTTGTTCACGGGCTCTCACATACATACTAACGATTATATGAATTTTGAAATGACTGCATTGTTATGGCATTTATAATTGTCTAGTTCTATACTTATATGTAATATAATAAATAGTAAGAAAGAGGTTATCTTTTAGACAGATAAACTGGACATGCTACCTACTGATTGGTTGCTCTACGTATCTAGGCCTGTAACAAGCTTTATACCATTACAGAGAGTTAAATGAAGGCTTTTTAATGAAAAACCACTTAGGTTGTCTCCATCACAAGGGCATCCACAAATTCTTGCAAAATTGCTCAAATTTGTTAGTGAGAAGTGTATCTTCACCATTCAAGCACGCCGAAAATTGCTTTTTTTCTTACAGTTTTTGCCTCAGTTTGATGCAACAGTCATTTAACCATCTATTATTTTTTCATGACTATTCACAAAATATTTGCAAATTGCAGTAAAAGTAAAAGTTGTGATTAGCTGCATTTTTTCTATGTGATTTTTACTACAATATGTGGCCGATACATTCCATATTTAGGATCTTTATTAAGGTTGCTTACACATGAGGCAGCAAGATCATCCATTCACACTAATTCAATTATAAACAGAATGCCAACTGCCTAGAATAATTATTAAATTATGGGGGGTTATATATAAAGAGATACAAAGTTTGTTACAGGTCTAATCACCTATAACAACTGATTAACAGGTAGAATTTATTTATTGATCACATGTTTAAAAGCAAACATCGCATTGCCTGCTATGGGCTACTTCTACTGCTATTGGGCAAATGAGTGCCTTTTATAACAAATGGGGAATGTGTGTTACAAAAAATTCTGTGTGCAATGCAGTTTGTTATGTGCGCTGGCCTCAAAATGTGTCTGTGTGCACGGCTTAGACAGAACATTGCCCTTCTACTGATCCCTATACGGCACTCTTTGTAATGCCTTGAGCTTCTTGGGATTTCTTTTTTTTATGGTAGTTGTTTAAAAAAATTACAGAGCAGCCATAAATCTTCCTTTCCTGCATTTTCGCTAGGCCACATGAAATATTCTTGATTATTAGATTGGCCAGCAAAATCTTTTTGTGTTGCCCAAAGGGCATTTTAATATTCCAAAACTGATGATACGATAATAGTCTTTTATCTGACAACAAGTAAAAATGTTCATTTTAAGACCATTTTTCTGTCTAAGCAAAGGCACGCTGTACCAAGGCAATGCAAACAGCCATGCTAAATATGTTTTTAGTTTTGTTTTATTAAGCAGATCTGCTGAAAATGTGACTTGATTGCTGTCCTAAAGGTAGAAAGCATACATGTCCTTCTCAGGCCCTCCACAAGCTATATGGAATTTTATATTTCATGTCCTATATCATTCAAAAAAATTCAAAACAGGTCATATACTGATTCACATTTTTCTAGGAGTATTATAATTGAAAATACTGCACTCCCTTTTCCTTTATCCTATCAACCAGTTTGTACAACTGTCACACTGGAAATCATATAGATGGAAAGAATACCCTCCAGGGTCGTTTGTGCTCATTCAAGTATTCATCTAGCATGACCTATAAAAACTAGAACTCCCTGCCTTCTTGTGCAGTAACTGAAGTGGAATGAATTGCACAAAGGATGCCAGCACATCACACCAATGAATGTAAACAGCCTGCAACAAAAAGAAAAACTCGGAAATATTACTTTCTTTATTTATTGTTTAGCAGAGTGCTTTAAAATGGCAACGTCACTCAGAGCAATAAATAAAGCAATTTCTTCCCCCCAAAAATTATTATAAAACTCTGTACAAAATGATGTGTGTATTTAGTTTCCCTTTTTATTCATTTATTTTTTCCTTGTTTTTCCTTTTTTTCCTTTTTGTTGAAAGCAAAATACTTTTCAATGATAGGTGCTGCAACGCATGCAGATCGCTTTATAAAAAATAAGAAGGATGGTGTTTTAAGGTGTGGGGTTGTGTACAGATAGAGACAGCTGAACTAGCGCAAAAGGAATAATATTTTTGTAAAAATGATTTATTAATGTGTCTTTAAAATTGGCTACATTTGTTAGGTTTTATTATGGTTTTTGAATTGTGTATGTATGTATGTATGTATGTAAAAGCGATTGCTGAAAATTCCGCCCTACGCCTCCTACATGTGCCTGCACCCGAATGAATGGGATACGCTCGGGTGCAGGCACATGTAGCCGATATACGTATGAAAACGCGAGATAATGCAAAGTCTCGTGTGGCATTAGCCTAATACTGTAATTAAGGGGCAGATTTATCAAAATGTAAGGGTAAAGCTTAATACATAAAAACTCCCCCATGTTCTATTCTTTCCTATGGGATTTTTGAAAGTGTATTTATCAATGAGTGAAAGTTGCAACTCTTCTAAAATTGGAAATAGAAATTGCTATTTTAAGAATTAACGGCAGCCTCCTGGGATTGTAGGATTCACAGGCACACATACATGCTAGGCCATATTAGCCAATTAATGGACAGAGTTCTGCCTTTTACTCCCACACTACTTCCTGTTACAGTTAAAGCTGCATTATTTCCTGTCAGCTGATCTCTGAGGAAGCACCCAGCCCATCACTAAATGGTGAATCAAGGAAAAGGATGTAAAAGGGCAATATTTACTGATATATATGATATGATATAACTGATATATATATATATATTACATATTTGGCAAGATTCTTTAATAGGCCACTTAACATAATATAAACTATCTGTTGGTTAAGTATTCATTCTGAGGGTATAGTTTTCCTTTAATGTATTAAGCTCTAAACTCACATTTTGATAAATCTGGCCCAAGTGTCAATAAAGCGTTTGCTATAAATGTAATAATATACGGAATAGAGTAACAAAAGAAATAGTGATTTATGCTTTGCAAATGATTTTGCTCCATAAGGTGTATTATATTGATGTCATAACTGTAGGGCAGTGTTAACATTTGCGCTTGCAGCATGTGATGTGTGATTATAGGGGTCAAATTCAGTGCATTTCCTCAAGCACATTGTATTTTACATGCAGCTCATTAAGCCCAAATGTGTGCTGAGAATTGTGCCATGCATCTACAGCAGGCACCTTAAGCAGGGGGTAATTTTGAAATTAATTTTGAAAATAACAGTTTGAGAAAACACAATTATTTTCTATATAGTGCCTACATTTTAAAGGGTATCTGTCATGCCCATTTGCTATCATGTCATTAGCTGGACTTCCTTCTGGAAACAGGTATCACATTGTGCACTGATCCAAGGTCTATTTCCAATTATTAGTGATTAATATAAAAGTCATTATAACGAGGGACTAAGGCTTTACTGTCTCTCATTAGAACTCTTGAAACCTTCTCAGTATCAGAGTACCATTATTTATGATAAATTAAATAATTCCATTATCTTCTATTTATAGCAGCTTAAACTTGCCTATACACTGTGAGAGATAGGTTCTTGTGAGCACCCTGAATCTCTTCTATACATACTGGCATTGGGGCATATGAATAGATACATTATTTGCTGTGGCCCAAGCATTCTCTGTAGAAGAAAATATCAACACTATCCCTTCTGGCCAAAATAATTATGTCTTTGCTACTGTGGTTTCTGTAGAATATCCCATGCTATGATATGTTACTGTGTAATTAGCCCTCTGTTACTGGCACTATGGTATACAGGTATGTTATTCATTATCCAGAATTTATCCAGAAAGCTCCAAATTACAGGAAAGGCATCTTCCATAGACTACATTTTAATAGAAAAATTCACATTTTTTAAAATTAATTCCTTGTGCTCTGTAACAATAAAATAGTACCCTGTACCCCAACTAAGATATAATAATCCTTATTGGAGGCAAAGCAAAAAAGATCCCTTATCTGGATACCCAAGGTACTGATCATTCTGAATAACAGGTCCCATACCTGTATTCCATGACAAGCTAATGCAAAGAATGTATTTCAAAATGTACATTTGTACATTTTGTTGTAGGGTATGTTTGTTACCTAAATATCTTGGGCTAGACTTCCATAGATTGTTGGGCAACGTTTTATGTGGGGAAAAAAGTGACATATCTTCACATGGCACTATCCTTAAGAGCGGAGAAAGAAAGATGCTGCTTGTTCCCATAATGCCTGCTATTACTCATGTAAATGTGCTAGCTGCAGACAATGATGGGGTCCATAAGGGGCCCAGGGTATTCCCTGTTAAATGTGTGTGTCATGGTTTATTATTGTAGCACAAAAACACATCTATCACAATTATATACTAATAGCTGCAAAAGTAAAAGGAAATGGAGATAATTTTCTCACTGGGATTGAAGCTCCTTCATTTGTATCTTGTCAAAGTGAATGAGTGAGGTGAAAAGGCAATTTATTCAGAAAAATATTAAAATAAGAATGTGTATTATGTATTTGCTGGACTGCCCATAGGGGAGGTGTAGTGTACACTGTGCTTAGCTGCCAACATATTAACCTCATATTTATATTTTGCTTGTATGGCAAACACAGTTCCCCCTTTCCTTGTATAAATCTGCAGAAAGCAGAGCCGTGCAAAGAGAGAGCTGAGATTTGCAGCAATGGCATATGACCAGGGAAGCGTCAAGGCACCCGCTCGTACTTACCATAACCAAAACCTTGCATATACCTGATATATATATTATATATATATATATATAATAAAGACACCAAGAGCCCTGGATGGATTTGAAGAGGTTGCAGCTTTTTTTTTTAACAATATTATCAAAACATAACTGTAAATAACAGTTTAAATAACAAACATTACTCCACCCGGAATGCTTGCCTATAAAACTCCACTGAGTGAATGAGCCACTGCACTTTGATGTGCAAGAAAAAGCAAAGTAAACCTCACTCAAACCCTTGTCTACTGGGACCATTACCCAAAGAGCTCACGACCAATGCTACTAAATAGGGAAATACTGACCCATTTCCCAATCCAGCAAGCATTACCAGCTCAGGTGTGCATATCTCCAAACTGTCCGGATTTTGTCAGGGCAGTCCTTTTTCTAACAGCTCAGCCAGCAGTCCCGGATTCTTACTGAAAAGTCCCTTATTTCCCTTTGATCTCCTGCATTGAACGCTAAAAAAGATACAAAATTGAACAAAAAGTAACTTTTGTCAGTGAGCCCAGAAATCTTACCAAGCTTCACCTGCGCTTAGAAACATTGTTTCTCAGACTTAATTAAATAAATAGCTTTTGGCAGAGAGCCCAGAAAGTTAACAAGCCACACCTGCACAAGCTAAACAGGTCTTTTGGGGGAACTGAGGCAGCTTAAGGCTAATGCCACATGGAGCATATTCTCAGCAAGCCGAAAACTGTTTGCCGAGAATTTGCTCCATACACTCAAAAATGAATGAATGAATGTGCCTGCTCCCGAATGAACTGAATACACTTGGGTGCAGGCACATGTAGCCTATATCTGCCGAAAATGCAAAGTCTCGCTTTTTTTGGCAGATATTGCCTACATGTGCCTGCACCCAAACATATTCCATTCATTCGGGAACAGGCACAAGGTAGGTGATTTTTACAGCAGCGGCGCATATTCTCGGCAAGTGGGTTTTAGCATGCCGAGAATACACTCCATGTGGCATTAGCCTAAAGGGCAATTTCAGCTTTTTTAGCAAAACTGTAATAACACATAAAACAAGACACAAAACCCCCAGAAATGTGTTCAAACTTTAAATAACCTGCCAAATTTTAAAATTGGAGTGGAATTTAGGCGGTGTGGTTGCAAAAATGGGTATGGTCAAAAATTTTTCCCTGGAATACATGCAGCATTTCTTTTTGCCCCTCTTTCCATTCTTCAAATCTAGGAGGTATGTGCCAGAATTAAATTCCTCTCACTACCAAAACCCTTCCTCCCTTTAACCTGCCTAACCTGCCTAACCTTGTCAGAGCTCCCCTGCCTCTGTTGCGTTTGTCTGGGAAGCCCTATTAAAGTGTTTGCAAACATGTTCCCTACTCAGTGTTTTCAGTTTATTTTGCTATTTTAATTTCATAATCAGAGAAGTCAAAATCCCAGAAAACATAAGAAGCTGTGCTCTGTGAAGCTGCGAGTTGATAACCAGAGCTGCAATCCGATGCTTATGGTATTTAAGTGGGCCTTTGTATTTTTCTTTTAGTCTTTTCTGTTTTGTTCATTATTTGTTATGCATTGCTATGTAAATGCATAAATATGGTCCTAAGAGAAAGACAGTGTCTTGTTCAAGTTAAATTTGACTAATGAAGCTAGGGGTTGCTGCTTGAGGTGACATTTGTTCTTGCTTATTATGGAATATATTCTGCATGCTCTGTTTGTTGCTCAAACGGATAAAACGTGTCTCTTGGCTTTACACTGTGATTTGATGACAAAATATGTACCAATTCCTTTCAAATATAATTTAAAAATCTTCTTTTTTCCCTTTGTACTTATTGAGATAGTAAGCAATTTAATACCCTATAGCAATCTAAAGCATTGTAAAAGCTGAAGGGAAGTAAATGA